>NW_027211957.1:0-212660 GCF_036971445.1 Narcine bancroftii
TCTGATTCCCCGCCTCTGTTTCCCCATATCTGATCCCCGCCTCTATTTGCCTGCATCTGATTCCCCGCCTCTGTTTCCCCATATCTGATTCCCCGCCTCTGAATCCCCAACTCTGATTCCCTGCCTCTGATTCCCCATATCTCATTCCCCGCCTCTGATTCCCCATCTCTGATTCCCCATCTCTGATTCACCGCCTTTGATTCGCCACCTCTGATTCCCCATATCTGATTCCTCGCCTCTGTTTCCCCGCCTCTGATTCCCCGCCTCTGATTCCCCATATCTCATTCCCCGCCTCTGATTCCCCATCTCTGATTCCCGGACTCTGATTCCCCACCTCTGATTCCCGGCCTCTTATTCCCGGCATCTGATTCCGGCCTCTGATTCCCGGCCTCTGATTCCCTGCTTCTGATTCCCCATCTCTGATTCCGCAAATCTAATTCCCTGCCTCTGATTCCCCACCTCTGATTCCCCATATCTGATTCCCCGCCTCTGTTTCCCCGCCTCTGATTCCCCGCCTCTGTTTCCCCATATCTAAGTCCCCGCCTCTGATTCCCCAACTTTGATTCCCCACCTCTGATTCCCCAGCTCTGATTCACCGCCTCTGATTCCCAGCCTCTGATTCCCAACCTCTGATTCCCCACCTCTGATTCCCCATATCTGATTCCCCGCCTGTTTCCCCGCCTCTGATTCCCCGCCTCTGTTTCCCCATATCTGATCCCCGCCTCTATTTGCCTGCATCTGATTCCCCGCCTCTGTTTCCCCATATCTGATTCCCCGCCTCTGAATCCCCAACTCTGATTCCCTGCCTCTAATTTCCCAGCTCTGATTCCCCGCCTCTGATTCCCCGCGTCTGATTACCAGCCTCTGATTCCCATCCTCTGATTCCCCATCTCTGATTCACAACCTCTGATTCCCCACCTCTGATACCCCATATCTGATTCCCCGCCTCTGTTTCCCCGCCTCTGATTCCCCACCTCTGATTCCCAATATCAGAAGCCCCGCCTCTGATTCCCCAGCTCTGATTCCCCGCCTCTGATTCGCCAGCTATGATTCCCCGCCTCTGATTCCCCGTGTTTGATTCCCTGCCTCTGATTCCCGGCCTCTGATTCCCCATCTCTGATTCACCGCCTTTGATTCGCCACCTCTGATTCCCCATATCTGATTCCCTGCCTCTGTTTCCCCGCCTCTGATTCCCCGCCTCTGATTCCCCATATCTCATTCCCCGCCTCTGAATCCCCATCTCTGATTCCCGGACTCTGATTCCCCACCTCTGATTCCCTGCTTCTGATTCTGATTCCCTGCCTTCGATTCCCCATCTCTGATTCCGCATATCTGATTCCTTGCCTCTGATTCCCCATCTCTGATTCCCCATATCTGATTCCCCGCCTCTGTTTCCCCGCCTCTGATTCCCCGCCTCTGTTTCCCAATATCTAAATCCCCGCCTCTGATTCCCCAACTCTAATTCCCCACCTCTGATTCCCCAGCTCTGATTCCCCGCCTCTGATTCCCCGCATCTGATTCCCTGCATCTGATTCCAAGCCTCTTATTCCCTGCCTCTGATTCCCAACCTCTGATTCCCCACCTCTGATTCCCCATATCTGATTCCCAGCCTCTGTTTCCCCGCCTCTGATTCCCCGCCTCTGTTTCCCCATATCTGATTCCCGGCCTCTGGTTCCCCGCCTCTGATTCCCCGCCTCTGATTCACTGCCTCTGATTCCCCATCTCCGATTCCGCACATCTGATTCCTTGCCTCTGATTCCCCGCCTCTGATTCCCCGCCTCTGATTCCCTGCCTCTGATTCCCAACCGCTGATTCCCCACCTCTGATTCCCCGTGTTTGATTCCCCGCCTCTGTTTCCCCGCCTCTGATTCCCCGCCTCTGATTCCCCAACTCTAATTCCCCGCCTCTGATTCCCCATATCTGATTCCCCGCCTCTGATTCCCCACCCCTGTTTCCCCATATCTGATTCCCTGCCTCTGATTCCCCAACTTTGATTCCCAGCATCTGATTCCCCAGCTCTGATTCCCCGCCTCTGATTCCCCGCATCTGATTCCCTGCATCTGATTCCAAGCCTCTGATTCCCCGCCTCTGTTTCCCCATATCTGATTCCCGGCCTCTGGTTCCCCGCCTCTGATTCCCCGCCTCTGATTCCCTGCCTCTGATTCCCCATCTCCGATTCCGCACATCTGATTCCCTGCCTCTGATTCCCCGCCTCTGATTCCCCGCCTCTGATTCCCTGCCTCTGATTCCCAACCTCTGATTCCCCACCTCTGATTCCCCGTGTTTGATTCCCCGCCTCTGTTTCCCCGCCTCTGATTCCCCGCCTCTGATTCCCCAACTCTAATTCCCCGCCTCTGATTCCCCATATCTGATTCCCCGCCTCTGATTCCCCACCCCTGTTTCCCCATATCTGATTCCCTGCCTCTGATTCCCCAACTTTGATTCCCAGCATCTGATTCCCCAGCTCTGATTCCCCGCCTCTGATTCCCCGCATCTGATTCCCTGCATCTGATTCCAAGCCTCTGATTCCCTGCCTCTGATTCCCAACCTCTGATTCGCCATCTCTGATTCACCGCCTTTGATTCGCCACCTCTGATTCCCCATATCTGATTCCTCGCCTCTGTTTCCCCGCCTCTGATTCCCCGCCTCTGATTCCCCATATCTCATTCCCCGCCTCTGATTCCCCATCTCTGATTCCCGGACTCTGATTCCCCACCTCTGATTCCCGGCCTCTTATTCCCGGCATCTGATTCCGGCCTCTGATTCCCGGCCTCTGATTCCCTGCTTCTGATTCCCCATCTCTGATTCCGCAATTCTAATTCCCTGCCTCTGATTCCCCACCTCTGATTCCCCATATCTGATTCCCCGCCTCTGTTTCCCCGCCTCTGATTCCCCGCCTCTGTTTCCCCATATCTAAGTCCCCGCCTCTGATTCCCCAACTTTGATTCCCCACCTCTGATTCCCCAGCTCTGATTCCCCACCTCTGAATCCCAGCCTCTGATTCCCAACCTCTGATTCCCCACCTCTGATTCCCCATATCTGATTCCCCGCCTCTGTTTCCCTGCCTCTGATTCCCCGCCTCTGTTTCCCCATATCTGATCCCCGCCTCTATTTGCCTGCATCTGATTCCCCGCCTCTGTTTCCCCATATCTGATTCCCCGCCTCTGAATCCCCAACTCTGATTCCCTGCCTCTGATTCCCCATATCTCATTCCCCGCCTCTGATTCCCCATCTCTGATTCCCCATCTCTGATTCACCGCCTTTGATTCGCCACCTCTGATTCCCCATATCTGATTCCTCGCCTCTGTTTCCCCGCCTCTGATTCCCCGCCTCTGATTCCCCATATCTCATTCCCCGCCTCTGATTCCCCATCTCTGATTCCCGGACTCTGATTCCCCACCTCTGATTCCCGGCCTCTTATTCCCGGCATCTGATTCCGGCCTCTGATTCCCGGCCTCTGATTCCCTGCTTCTGATTCCCCATCTCTGATTCCGCAAATCTAATTCCCTGCCTCTGATTCCCCACCTCTGATTCCCCATATCTGATTCCCCGCCTCTGTTTCCCCGCCTCTGATTCCCCGCCTCTGTTTCCCCATATCTAAGTCCCCGCCTCTGATTCCCCAACTTTGATTCCCCACCTCTGATTCCCCAGCTCTGATTCACCGCCTCTGATTCCCAGCCTCTGATTCCCAACCTCTGATTCCCCACCTCTGATTCCCCATATCTGATTCCCCGCCTGTTTCCCCGCCTCTGATTCCCCGCCTCTGTTTCCCCATATCTGATCCCCGCCTCTATTTGCCTGCATCTGATTCCCCGCCTCTGTTTCCCCATATCTGATTCCCCGCCTCTGAATCCCCAACTCTGATTCCCTGCCTCTAATTTCCCAGCTCTGATTCCCCGCCTCTGATTCCCCGCGTCTGATTACCAGCCTCTGATTCCCATCCTCTGATTCCCCATCTCTGATTCACAACCTCTGATTCCCCACCTCTGATACCCCATATCTGATTCCCCGCCTCTGTTTCCCCGCCTCTGATTCCCCACCTCTGATTCCCAATATCAGAAGCCCCGCCTCTGATTCCCCAGCTCTGATTCCCCACCTCTGATTCGCCAGCTATGATTCCCCGCCTCTGATTCCCCGTGTTTGATTCCCTGCCTCTGATTCCCGGCCTCTGATTCCCCATCTCTGATTCACCGCCTTTGATTCGCCACCTCTGATTCCCCATATCTGATTCCCTGCCTCTGTTTCCCCGCCTCTGATTCCCCGCCTCTGATTCCCCATATCTCATTCCCCGCCTCTGAATCCCCATCTCTGATTCCCGGACTCTGATTCCCCACCTCTGATTCCCTGCTTCTGATTCTGATTCCCTGCCTTCGATTCCCCATCTCTGATTCCGCATATCTGATTCCTTGCCTCTGATTCCCCATCTCTGATTCCCCATATCTGATTCCCCGCCTCTGTTTCCCCGCCTCTGATTCCCCGCCTCTGTTTCCCAATATCTAAATCCCCGCCTCTGATTCCCCAACTCTAATTCCCCACCTCTGATTCCCCAGCTCTGATTCCCCGCCTCTGATTCCCCGCATCTGATTCCCTGCATCTGATTCCAAGCCTCTTATTCCCTGCCTCTGATTCCCAACCTCTGATTCCCCACCTCTGATTCCCCATATCTGATTCCCAGCCTCTGTTTCCCCGCCTCTGATTCCCCGCCTCTGTTTCCCCATATCTTATTCCCGGCCTCTGGTTCCCCGCCTCTGATTCCCCGCCTCTGATTCCCTGCCTCTGATTCCCCATCTCCGATTCCGCACATCTGATTCCCTGCCTCTGATTCCCCGCCTCTGATTCCCCACCTCTGATTCCCTGCCTCTGATTCCCAACCTCTGATTCCCCACCTCTGATTCCCCGTGTTTGATTCCCCGCCTCTGTTACCCCGCCTCTGATTCCCCGCCTCTGATTCCCCAACTCTAATTCCCCGCCTCTGATTCCCCATATCTGATTCCCCGCCTCTGATTCCCCACCCCTGTTTCCCCATATCTGATTCCCTGCCTCTGATTCCCCAACTTTGATTCCCAGCATCTGATTCCCCAGCTCTGATTCCCCGCCTCTGATTCCCCGCATCTGATTCCCTGCATCTGATTCCAAGCCTCTGATTCCCTGCCTCTGATTCCCAACCTCTGATTCCCCATCTCTGATTCACCGCCTTTGATTCGCCACCTCTGATTCCCCGCCTCTGATTCCCCATATCTCATTCCCCGCATCTGATTCCCCATCTCTGATTCCCGGACTCTGATTCCCCACCTCTGATTCCCGGCCTCTTATTCCCGGCATCTGATTCCGGCCTCTGATTCCCGGCCTCTGATTCCCTGCTTCTGATTCCCCATCTCTGATTCCGCAAATCTAATTCCCTGCCTCTGATTCCCCACCTCTGATTCCCCATATCTGATTCCCCGCCTCTGTTTCCCCGCCTCGGATTCCCCGCCTCTGTTTCCCCATATCTAAGTCCCCGCCTCTGATTCCCCAATTTGATTCCCCACCTCTGATTCCCCAGCTCTGATTCCCCACCTCTGAATCCCAGCCTCTGATTCCCAACCTCTGATTCCCCACCTCTGATTCCCCATATCTGATTCCCCGCCTCTGTTTCCCTGCCTCTGATTCCCCGCCTCTGTTTCCCCATATCTGATCCCCGCCTCTATTTGCCTGCATCTGATTCCCCGCCTCTGTTTCCCCATATCTGATTCCCCGCCTCTGAATCCCCAACTCTGATTCCCTGCCTCTGATTCCCCATATCTCATTCCCCGCATCTGATTCCCCATCTCTGATTCCCCATCTCTGATTCACCGCCTTTGATTCGCCACCTCTGATTCCCCATATCTGATTCCTCGCCTCTGTTTCCCCGCCTCTGATTCCCCGCCTCTGATTCCCCATATCTCATTCCCCGCCTCTGATTCCCCATCTCTGATTCCCGGACTCTGATTCCCCACCTCTGATTCCCGGCCTCTTATTCCCGGCATCTGATTCCGGCCTCTGATTCCCGGCCTCTGATTCCCTGCTTCTGATTCCCCATCTCTGATTCCGCAAATCTAATTCCCTGCCTCTGATTCCCCACCTCTGATTCCCCATATCTGATTCCCCGCCTCTGTTTCCCCGCCTCTGATTCCCCGCCTCTGTTTCCCCATATCTAAGTCCCCGCCTCTGATTCCCCAACTTTGATTCCCCACCTCTGATTCCCCAGCTCTGATTCCCCGCCTCTGAATCCCAGCCTCTGATTCCCAACCTCTGATTCCCCACCTCTGATTCCCCATATCTGATTCCCCGCCTCTGTTTCCCCGCCTCTGATTCCCCGCCTCTGTTTCCCCATATCTGATTCCCCGCCTCTGAATCCCCAACTCTGATTCCCTGCCTCTAATTTCCCAGCTCTGATTCCCCGCCTCTGATTCCCCGCGTCTGATTACCGGCCTCTGTTTCCCCGCCTCTGATTCCCCATCTCTGATTCACAACCTCTGATTCCCCACCTCTGATACCCCATATCTGATTCCCCGCCTCTGTTTCCCCGCCTCTGATTCCCCACCTCTGATTCCCCATCTCTGATTCCGCAAATCTAATTCCCTGCCTCTGATTCCCCACCTCTGATTCCCCATATCTGATTCCCCGCCTCTGTTTCCCCGCCTCTGATTCCCCGCCTCTGTTTCCCCATATCTAAGTCCCCGCCTCTGATTCCCCAACTTTGATTCCCCACCTCTGATTCCCCAGCTCTGATTCCCCGCCTCTGATTCCCAGCCTCTGATTCCCAACCTCTGATTCCCCACCTCTGATTCCCCATATCTGATTCCCCGCCTCTGTTTCCCCGCCTCTGATTCCCCGCCTCTGTTTCCCCATATCTGATCCCCGCCTCTATTTGCCTGCATCTGATTCCCCGCCTCTGTTTCCCCATATCTGATTCCCCGCCTCTGAATCCCCAACTCTGATTCCCTGCCTCTAATTTCACAGCTCTGATTCCCCGCCTCTGATTCCCCGCGTCTGATTACCGGCCTCTGATTCCCCGCCTCTGATTCCCCATCTCTGATTCACAACCTCTGATTCCCCACCTCTGATACCCCATATCTGATTCCCCGCCTCTGTTTCCCCGCCTCTGATTCCCCACCTCTGATTCCCAATATCTGATTCCCCGCCTCTGATTCCCCACCTCTGATTCCCCGCCTCTGATTCGCCAGCTATGATTCCCCGCCTCTGATTCCCCGTGTTTGAGTCCCTGCCTCTGATTCCCGGCCTATGATTCCCCATCTCTGATTCACCGCCTTTGATTCGCCACCTCTGATTCCCCATATCTGATTCCCCACCTCTGTTTCCCCGCCTCTGATTCCCCGCCTCTGATTCCCCATATCTCATTCCCCGCCTCTGAATCCCCATCTCTGATTCCCGGACTCTGATTCCCCACCTCTGATTCCCTGCTTCTGATTCTGATTCCCTGCCTTTGATTCCCCATCTCTGATTCCGCACATCTGATTCCCTGCCTTTGATTCCCCATCTCTGATTCCCCATATCTGATTCCCCGCCTCTGTTTCCCCGCCTCTGATTCCCCGCCTCTGTTTCCCAAAATCTAAGTCCCCGCCTCTGATTCCCCAACTCTAATTCCCCACCTCTGATTCCCCAGCTCTGATTCCCCGCCTCTGATTCCCCGCATCTGATTCCCTGCATCTGATTCCAAGCCTCTTATTCCCTGCCTCTGATTCCCAACCTCTGAATCCCCACCTCTGATTCCCCATATCTGATTCCCAGCCTCTGTTTCCCCGCCTCTGATTCCCCGCCTCTGTTTCCCCATATCTGATTCCCGGCCTCTGGTTCCCCGCCTCTGATTCCCCGCCTCTGATTCCCTGCCTCTGATTCCCCATCTCCGATTCCGCACATCTGATTCCCTGCCTCTGATTCCCCGCCTCTGATTCCCCGCCTCTAATTCCCTGCCTCTGATTCCCAACCTCTGATTCCCCACCTCTGATTCCCCGTGTTTGATTCCCCGCCTCTGTTTCCCCGCCTCTGATTCCCCGCCTCTGATTCCCCAACTCTAATTCCCCGCCTCTGATTCCCCATATCTGATTCCCCGCCTCTGATTCCCCACCCCTGTTTCCCCATATCTGATTCCCTGCCTCTGATTCCCCAACTTTGATTCCCAGCATCTGATTCCCCAGCTCTGATTCCCCGCCTCTGATTCCCCGCATCTGATTCCCTGCATCTGATTCCAAGCCTCTGATTCCCTGCCTCTGATTCCCAACCTCTGATACCCGCCTCTGATTCCCCATATCTGATCCCCAGCCTCTGTTTCCCCGCCTCTGTTTCCCCATATCTGATTCCCGGCCTCTGATTCCCTGCCTCTGATTCCCCGCCTCTGATTCCCTGCCTCTGATTCCCCATCTCCGATTCCGCACATCTGATTCCCTGCCTCTGATTCCCCGCCTCTGATTCCCCGCCTCTGATTCCCTGCATCTGATTCCCAACCTCTGATTCCCCACCTCTGATTCCCCGTGTTTGATTCCCCGCCTCTGTTTCCCCGCCTCTGATTCCCCGCCTCTGATTCCCCAACTCTAATTCCCCACCTCTGATTCCCCGCCTCTGATTCCCTGCCTCTGTTTCCCCGCCTCTGATTCCCCGCCCCTGTTTCCCCATATCTGATTCCCTGCCTCTGATTCCCCAACTTTGATTCCCAGCCTCTGATTCCCCAGCTCTGATTCCCCGCCTCTGATTCCCCGTGTTTGATTCCCTGCCTCTGATTCCCCGCCTCTGATTCCCCATCTCTGATTCACCGCCTTTGATTCGCCACCTCTGATTCCCCATATCTGATTCCCCACCTCTGTTTCCCCGCATCTGATTCCCCGCCTCTGATTCTCCATATCTCATTCCCCGCCTCTGACTCCCCATCTCTGATTCCCGGACTCTGATTCCCCACCTCTGATTCCCGGCCTCTTATTCCCAGCATCTGATTCCAGGCCTCTGATTCCCGTCCTCTGACTCCCCGCTTCTGATTCTGATTCCCTGCCTCTGATTCCCCATCTCTGATTCCGCACATCTGATTACCTGCCTCTGATTCCCCACCTCTGATTCCCCATATCTGATTCCCCGCCTCTGTTTCCACGCCTCTGATTCCCCGCCTCTGTTTCCCCATATCTAATTCCCCACCTCTGATGCCCCAACTCTGATTCCCCGCCTCTGATTCCACAGCTCTGATTCCCCGCCTCTGATTCCCCACATCCGATTCCCCATATCTGATTCCCCGCCTCTGTTTCCCCGCCCATGATTCCCCGCCTCTGTTTCCCCATATCTGATTCCCCGCCTCTGATTCCCAACTATGATTCCCCGCCTCTTATTCCCCAGCTCTGATTCCCCGCCTCTGTTTCCCCATATCTGATGCCCCGCCTCTATTTGCCCGCCTCTGATTCCCCGCCTCTGTTTCCCCATATCTGATTCCCCGCCTCTGATTCCCAACTATGATTCCCTGCCTCTAATTTCCCAGCTCTGATTCTCCGCCTCTGATTCCCCGTGTCTGATTTCCTGCCTCTGATTCCCCGCCTCTGATTACCCATGTCTGATTCACCGCCTCTGATTCCCCACCTCTGATTCCCCATCTCTGATTCCGCACATCCGATTCCCTGCCTCTGATTCCCCGCCTCTGATTCACTGCCTCTGCTTCCCCAGCTCTGATTCCCCGCCTGTGATTCCCCTCGTCTTATTCCCTGCTTCTGATTCTGATTCCCTGCCTCTGATTCCCCATCTCTGATACCGCACATCTGATTCCCTGCCTCTGATTCCCCACCTCTGATTCCCCATATCTGATTCCCCGCCTCTGTTTCCCCACCTCTGATTCCCCGCCTCTGTTTCCCCATATCTAAGTCCCCGCCTCTGATTCCCCAACTCTGATTCCCCACCCCTGATTCCCCAGCTCTCATTCCCCGCCTCTGATCCCCGCATCTGATTCCCTGCATCTGATTCCCAGCCTCTGATTCCCTGCCTCTGATTCCCAACCTCTGATTCCCCACCTCTGATTCCCCATATCTGATTCCCCGCCTCTGTTTCCACGCCTCTGATTCCCCGCCTCTGTTTCCCCATATCTGATTCCCCGCCTCTGAATCCCCAACTCTGATTCCCTGCCTCTGATTCCCCAGCTCTGATTCCCCGCCTTTGATTCCCCCGTCTGATTCCCAGCCTCTGAAACCCCGTGTCTGATTTCTTGCCTCTGATTCCCCGCCTCTGATTCCCCATCTCTGATTCACAGCCTCTGATTCCCCACCTCTGATTCCCCATCTCTGATTCCGCACATCTGATTCCCTGCCTCTGATTCCCCATCTCTGATTCACCGCCTTTGATTCGCCACCTCTGATTCCCCATATCTGATTCCCCGCCTCTGTTTCCCCGCCTCTGATTCCCCGCCTCTGATTCCCCATATCTCATTCCCCGACTCTGAATCCCCATCTCTGATTCCCGGACTCTGATTCCCCACCTCTTATTCCCGGCCTCTTATTCCCGGAATCTGATTCCGGCCTCTGATTCCCGGCCTCTGATTCCCTGCTTCTGATTCTGATTCCCTGCCTTTGATTCCCCATCTCTGATTCCGCACATCTGATTCCCTGCCTCTGATTCCCCATCTCTGATTCCCCATATCTGATTCCCCTTCTCTGTTTCACCGCCTCTGATTCCCCGCCTCTGTTTCCCAATATCTAAGTCCCCGCCTCTGATTCCCCAACTCTGATTCCCCACCTCTGATTCCCCAGCACTGATTCCCCGCCTGTGATTCCCCGCATCTGATTCCCTGCATCTGATTCCAAGCCTCTGATTCCCTGCCTCTGATTCCCAACCTCTGATTCCCCACCTCTGATTCCCCATATCTGATTCCCAGCCTCTGTTTCCCCGCCTCTGATTCCCTGCCTCTGTTTCCCCATATCTGATTCCCGGCCTCTGATTCCCCGCCTCTGATTCCCCGCCTCTGATTCCCTGCCTCTGATTCCCCATCTCCGATTCCGCACATCTGATTCCCTGCCTCTGATTCCCCGCCTCTGATTCCCCGCCTCTGATTCCCTGCCTCTGATTCCCAACCTCTGATTCCCCACCTCTGATTCCCCGTGTTTGATTCCCCGCCTCTGTTTCCCCGCCTCTGATTCCCCGCCTCTGATTCCCCAACTCTAATTCCCCGCCTCTGATTCCCCATATCTGATTCCCCGCCTCTGTTTCCCCGCCTCTGATTCCCCGCCCCTGTTTCCCCATATCTGATTCCCTGCCTCTGATTCCCCAACTTTGATTCCCAGCCTTTGATTCCCCAGCTCTGATACCACGCCTCTGATTCCCCGTGTTTGATTCCCTGCCTCTGATTCCCCGCCTCTGATTCCCCATCTCTGATTCACCGCCTTTGATTCGCCACATCTGATTCCCCATATCTGATTCCCCACCTCTGTTTCCCCGCCTCTGATTCCCCGCCTCTGATTCTCCATATCTCATTCCCCGCCTCTGAATCCCCATCACTGATTCCCAGACTCTGATTCCCCACCTCTGATTCCCGGCCTCTTATTCCCAGCATCTGATTCCAGGCCTCTGATTCCCGGCCTCTGACTCCCCGCTTCTGATTCTGATTCCCTGCCTCTGATTCCCCATCTCTGATTCCGCACATCTGATTACCTGCCTCTGATTCCCCACCTCTGATTCCCCATATCTGATTCCTCGCCTCTGTTTCCCCGCCTCTGATTCCCCGCCTCTGATTCCCCAGCTCTGAATCCCCGCCTCTGATTTTCCGTGTTTGATTCCCTGCCTCTGATTCCCGGCCTCTGATTCCCCATCTCTGATTCACCGCCTTTGATTCGCCACCTCTGATTCCCCATATCTGATTCCCCGCCTCTGTTTCCCCGCCTCTGATTCCCCGCCTCTGATTCCCCATATCTCATTCCCCGCCTCTGAATCCATATCTCTGATTCCCGGACTCTGATTCCCCACCTCTGATTCCCGGCCTCTTATTCCCGGCATCTGATTCCGGCCTCTGATTCCCGGCCTCTGATTCCCTGCTTCTGATTCCCCATCTCTGATTCCGCAAATCTAATTCCCTGCCTCTGATTCCCCACCTCTGATTCCCCATATATGATTCCCCGCCTCTGTTTCCCGGCCTCTGATTCCCCGCTTCTGATTCTGATTCCCTGCCTCTGATTCCCCATCTCTGATTCCGCACATCTGATTCCCTGCCTCTGATTCCCAACCTCTGATTCCCCATCTCTGATACATCGCCTTTGATTCGCCACCTCTGATTCCCCATATCTGATTCCTCGCCTCTGTTTCCCTGCCTCTGATTCCCCGCCTCTGATTCCCCATATCTCATTCCCCGCCTCTGATTCCCCATCTCTGATTCCCGGACTCTGATTCCCCACCTCTGATTCCCGGCCTCTTATTCCCGGCATCTGATTCCGGCCTCTGATTCCCGGCCTCTGATTCCCTGCTTCTGATTCCCCATCTCTGATTCCGCAAATCTAATTCCCTGCCTTTGATTCCCCACCTCTGATTCCCCATATCTGATTCCCCGCCTCTGTTTCCCGGCCTCTGATTCCCCGCTTCTGATTCTGATTCCCTGCCTCTGATTCCCCATCTCTGATTCCGCACATCTGATTCCCTGCCTCTGATTCCCCACCTCTGATTCCCCATATCTGATTTCCCGCCTCTGTTTCCCCGCCTCTGATTCCCCGCCTCTGTTTCCCCATATCTAATTCCCAACCTCTGATGCCCCAACTCTGATTCCCCATCTCTGATTCACCGCCTTTGATTCGCCACCTCTGATTCCCCATATCTGATTCCCCGCCTCTGTTTCCCCGCCTCTGATTCCCCGCCTCTGATTCCCCAGCTCTGATTCCCCGCCTCTGATTCCCCAGCTCTGATTCCCCGCCTCTGATTCCCCGTGTTTGATTCCCTGCCTCTGATTCCCCACCTCTGATTCCCCATATCTGATTTCCCGCCTCTGTTTCCCCGCCTCTGATTCCCCGCCTCTGATTCCCCATATCTCATTCCCCGCCTCTGAATCCCCATCTCTGATTCCCGGACTCTGATTCCCCACCTCTGATTCCCTGCTTCTGATTCTGATTCCCTGCCTTTGATTCCCCATCTCTGATTCCGCACATCTGATTCCCTGCCTCTGATTCCCCATCTCTGATTCCCCATATCTGATTCCCCGCCTCTGTTTCCCAAAATCTAAGTCCCCGCCTCTGATTCCCCAACTCTAATTCCCCACCTCTGATTCCCCAGCTCTGATTCCCCGCCTCTGATTCCCCGCATCTGATTCCCTGCATCTGATTCCAAGCCTCTTATTCCCTGCCTCTGATTCCCAACCTCTGATTCCCCACCTCTGATTCCCCATATCTGATTCCCAGCCTCTGTTTCCCCGCCTCTGATTCCCCGCCTCTGTTTCCCCATATCTGATTCCCGGCCTCTGGTTCCCCGCCTCTGATTCCCCGCCTCTGATTCCCTGCCTCTGATTCCCCATCTCCGATTCCGCACATCTGATTCCCTGCCTCTGATTCCCCGCCTCTGATTCCCCGCCTCTGATTCCCTGCCTCTGATTCCCAAACTCTGATTCCCCACCTCTGATTCCCCGTGTTTGATTCCCCACCCCTGTTTCCCCATATCTGATTCCCTGCCTCTGATTCCCCAACTTTGATTCCCAGCATCTGATTCCCCAGCTCTGATTCCCCGCCTCTGATTCCCCGCATCTGATTCCCTGCATCTGATTCCAAGCCTCTGATTCCCTGCCTCTGATTCCCAACCTCTGATACCCCACCTCTGATTCCCCATATCTGATCCCCAGCCTCTGTTTCCCCGCCTCTGTTTCCCCATATCTGATTCCCGGCCTCTGATTCCCTGCCTCTGATTCCCCGCCTCTGATTCCCTGACTCTGATTCCCCATCTCCGATTCCGCACATCTGATTCCCTGCCTCTGATTCCCCGCCTCTGATTCCCCGCCTCTGATTCCCTGCATCTGATTCCCAACCTCTGATTCCCCACCTCTGATTCCCCGTGTTTGATTCCCCGCCTCTGTTTCCCCGCCTCTGATTCCCCGCCTCTGATTCCCCAACTCTAATTCCCCACCTCTGATTCCCCGCCTCTGATTCCCTGCCTCTGTTTCCCCGCCTCTGATTCCCCGCCCCTGTTTCCCCATATCTGATTCCCTGCCTCTGATTCCCCAACTTTGATTCCCAGCCTCTGATTCCCCAGCTCTGATTCCCCGCCTCTGATTCCCCGTGTTTGATTCCCTGCCTCTGATTCCCCGCCTCTGATTCCCCATCTCTGATTCACCGCCTTTGATTCGCCACCTCTGATTCCCCATATCTGATTCCCCACCTCTGTTTCCCCGCATCTGATTCCCCGCCTCTGATTCTCCATATCTCATTCCCCGCCTCTGACTCCCCATCTCTGATTCCCGGACTCTGATTCCCCACCTCTGATTCCCGGCCTCTTATTCCCAGCATCTGATTCCAGGCCTCTGATTCCCGTCCTCTGACTCCCCGCTTCTGATTCTGATTCCCTGCCTCTGATTCGCCATCTCTGATTCCGCACATCTGATTACCTGCCTCTGATTCCCCACCTCTGATTCCCCATATCTGATTCCCCGCCTCTGTTTCCACGCCTCTGATTCCCCGCCTCTGTTTCCCCATATCTAATTCCCCACCTCTGATGCCCCAACTCTGATTCCCCGCCTCTGATTCCACAGCTCTGATTCCCCGCCTCTGATTCCCCACATCCGATTTCCCATATCTGATTCCCCGCCTCTGTTTCCCCGCCCATGATTCCCCGCCTCTGTTTCCCCATATCTGATTCCCCGCCTCTGATTCCCAACTATGATTCCCCGCCTCTTATTCCCCAGCTCTGATTCCCCGCCTCTCTTTCCCCATATCTGATGCCCCGCCTCTATTTGCCCGCCTCTGATTCCCCGCCTCTGTTTCCCCATATCTGATTCCCCGCCTCTGATTCCCAACTATGATTCCCTGCCTCTAATTTCCCAGCTCTGATTCCCCGCCTCTGATTCCCCGTGTCTGATTTCCTGCCTCTGATTCCCCGCCTCTGATTACCCATGTCTGATTCACCGCCTCTGATTCCCCACCTCTGATTCCCCATCTCTGATTCCGCACATCCGATTCCCTGCCTCTGATTCCCCGCCTCTGATTCACTGCCTCTGCTTCCCCAGCTCTGATTCCCCGCCTGTGATTCCCCTCGTCTTATTCCCTGCTTCTGATTCTGATTCCCTGCCTCTGATTCCCCATCTCTGATACCGCACATCTGATTCCCTGCCTCTGATTCCCCACCTCTGATTCCCCATATCTGATTCCCCGCCTCTGTTTCCCCACCTCTGATTCCCCGCCTCTGTTTCCCCATATCTAAGTCCCCGCCTCTGATTCCCCAACTCTGATTCCCCACCTCTGATTCCCCAGCTCTCATTCCCCGCCTCTGATCCCCGCATCTGATTCCCTGCATCTGATTCCCAGCCTCTGATTCCCTGCCTCTGATTCCCAACCTCTGATTCCCCACCTCTGATTCCCCATATCTGATTCCCCGCCTCTGTTTCCACGCCTCTGATTCCCCGCCTCTGTTTCCCCATATCTGATTCCCCGCCTCTGAATCCCCAACTCTGATTCCCTGCCTCTGATTCCCCAGCTCTGATTCCCCGCCTTTGATTCCCCCGTCTGATTCCCAGCCTCTGAAACCCCGTGTCTGATTTCTTGCCTCTGATTCCCCGCCTCTGATTCCCCATCTCTGATTCACAGCCTCTGATTCCCCACCTCTGATTCCCCATCTCTGATTCCGCACATCTGATTCCCTGCCTCTGATTCCCCATCTCTGATTCACGGCCTTTGATTCGCCACCTCTGATTCCCCATATCTGATTCCCCGCCTCTGTTTCCCCGCCTCTGATTCCCCGCCTCTGATTCCCCATATCTCATTCCCCGCCTCTGAATCCCCATCTCTGATTCCCGGACTCTGATTCCCCACCTCTTATTCCCGGCCTCTTATTCCCGGCATCTGATTCCGGCCTCTGATTCCCGGCCTCTGATTCCCTGCTTCTGATTCTGATTCCCTGCCTTTGATTCCCCATCTCTGATTCCGCACATCTGATTCCCTGCCTCTGATTCCCCATCTCTGATTCCCCATATCTGATTCCCCTTCTCTGTTTCACCGCCTCTGATTCCCCGCCTCCGTTTCCCAATATCTAAGTCCCCGCCTCTGATTCCCCAACTCTGATTCCCCACCTCTGATTCCCCAGCACTGATTCCCCGCCTGTGATTCCCCGCATCTGATTCCCTGCATCTGATTCCAAGCCTCTGATTCCCTGCCTCTGATTCCCAACCTCTGATTCCCCACCTCTGATTCCCCATATCTGATTCCCAGCCTCTGTTTCCCCGCCTCTGATTCCCTGCCTCTGTTTCCCCATATCTGATTCCCGGCCTCTGATTCCCCGCCTCTGATTCCCCGCCTCTGATTCCCTGCCTCTGATTCCCCATCTCCGATTCCGCACATCTGATTCCCTGCCTCTGATTCCCCGCCTCTGATTCCCCGCCTCTGATTCCCTGCCTCTGATTCCCAACCTCTGATTCCCCACCTCTGATTCCCCGTGTTTGATTCCCCGCCTCTGTTTCCCCGCCTCTGATTCCCCGCCTCTGATTCCCCAACTCTAATACCCCGCCTCTGATTCCCCATATCTGATTCCCCGCCTCTGTTTCCCCGCCTCTGATTCCCCGCCCCTGTTTCCCCATATCTGATTCCCTGCCTCTGATTCCCCAACTTTGATTCCCAGCCTCTGATTCCCCAGCTCTGATACCACGCCTCTGATTCCCCGTGTTTGATTCCCTGCCTCTGATTCCCCGCCTCTGATTCCCCATCTCTGATTCACCGCCTTTGATTCGCCACCTCTGATTCCCCATATCTGATTCCCCACCTCTGTTTCCCCGCCTCTGATTCCCCGCCTCTGATTCTCCATATCTCATTCCCCGCCTCTGAATCCCCATCACTGATTCCCAGACTCTGATTCCCCACCTCTGATTCCCGGCCTCTTATTCCCAGCATCTGATTCCAGGCCTCTGATTCCCGGCCTCTGACTCCCCGCTTCTGATTCTGATTCCCTGCCTCTGATTCCCCATCTCTGATTCCACACATCTGATTACCTGCCTCTGATTCCCCACCTCTGATTCCCCATATCTGATTCCTCGCCTCTGTTTCCCCGCCTCTGATTCCCCGCCTCTGATTCCCCAGCTCTGATTCCCCGCCTCTGATTTTCCGTGTTTGATTCCCTGCCTCTGATTCCCGGCCTCTGATTCCCCATCTCTGATTCACCGCCTTTGATTCGCCACCTCTGATTCCCCATATCTGATTCCCCGCCTCTGTTTCCCCGCCTCTGATTCCCCGCCTCTGATTCCCCATATCTCATTCCCCGCCTCTGAATCCCCATCTCTGATTCCCGGACTCTGATTCCCCACCTCTGATTCCCGGCCTCTTATTCCCGGCATCTGATTCCGGCCTCTGATTCCCGGCCTCTGATTCCCTGCTTCTGATTCCCCATCTCTGATTCCGCAAATCTAATTCCCTGCCTCTGATTCCCCACCTCTGATTCCCCATATATGATTCCCCGCCTCTGTTTCCCGGCCTCTGATTCCCCGCTTCTGATTCTGATTCCCTGCCTCTGATTCCCCATCTCTGATTCCGCACATCTGATTCCCTGCCTCTGATTCCCAACCTCTGATTCCCCATCTCTGATACATCGCCTTTGATTCGCCACCTCTGATTCCCCATATCTGATTCCTCGCCTCTGTTTCCCTGCCTCTGATTCCCCGCCTCTGATTCCCCATATCTCATTCCCCGCCTCTGATTCCCCATCTCTGATTCCCGGACTCTGATTCCCCACCTCTGATTCCCGGCCTCTTATTCCCGGCATCTGATTCCGGCCTCTGATTCCCGGCCTCTGATTCCCTGCTTCTGATTCCCCATCTCTGATTCCGCAAATCTAATTCCCTGCCTTTGATTCCCCACCTCTGATTCCCCATATCTGATTCCCCGCCTCTGTTTCCCGGCCTCTGATTCCCCGCTTCTGATTCTGATTCCCTGCCTCTGATTCCCCATCTCTGATTCCGCACATCTGATTCCCTGCCTCTGATTCCCCACCTCTGATTCCCCATATCTGATTTCCCGCCTCTGTTTCCCCGCCTCTGATTCCCCGCCTCTGTTTCCCCATATCTAATTCCCAACCTCTGATGCCCCAACTCTGATTCCCCATCTCTGATTCACCGCCTTTGATTCGCCACCTCTGATTCCCCATATCTGATTCCCCGCCTCTGTTTCCCCGCCTCTGATTCCCCGCCTCTGATTCCCCAGCTCTGATTCCCCGCCTCTGATTCCCCAGCTCTGATTCCCCGCCTCTGATTCCCCGTGTTTGATTCCCTGCCTCTGATTCCCCGCCTCTGATTCCCCATCTCTGATTCACCGCCTTTGATTCGCCACCTCTGATTCCCCATATCTGATTCCTCGCCTCTGTTTCCCCGCCTCTGATTCCCCGCCTCTGATTCCCCAGCTCTGATTCCCCGCCTCTGATTTTCCGTGTTTGATTCCCTGCCTCTGATTCCCGGCCTCTGATTCCCCATCTCTGATTCACCGCCTTTGATTCGCCACCTCTGATTCCCCATATCTGATTCCCCGCCTCTGTTTCCCCGCCTCTGATTCCCCGCCTCTGATTCCCCAGCTCTGATTCCCCGCCTCTGATTCCCCGTGTTTGATTCCCTGCCTCTGATTCCCCGCCTCTGATTCCCCATCTCTGATTCACCGCCTTTGATTCGCCACCTCTGATTCCCCATATCTGATTCCTCGCCTCTGTTTCCCCGCCTCTGATTCCCCGCCTCTGATTCCCCAGCTCTGATTCCCCGCCTCTGATTTTCCGTGTTTGATTCACTGCCTCTGATTCCCGGCCTCTGATTCCCCATCTCTGATTCACCGCCTTTGATTCGCCACCTCTGATTCCCCATATCTGATTCCTCGCCTCTGTTTCCCCGCCTCTGATTCCCCGCCTTTGATTCCCCAGCTCTGATTCCCCGCCTCTGATTTTCCGTGTTTGATTCCCTGCCTCTGATTCCCGGCCTCTGATTCCCCATATCTGATTCCCCGCCTCTGAATCCCCAACTCTGATTCCCTGCCTCTGATTCCCCAGCTCTGATTCCCCGCCTTTGATTCCCCCGTCTGATTCCCAGCCTCTGAAACCCCGTGTCTGATTTCTTGCCTCTGATTCCCCGCCTCTGATTCCCCATCTCTGATTCACAGCCTCTGATTCCCCACCTCTGATTTCCAATCTCTGATTCCGCACATCTGATTCCCTGCCTCTGATTCCCCGACTCTGATCCCCACCTCTGATTCCCCAGCTCTGATTCCCCGCCTCTGATTCCCCAACTCTGATGCCCCGCCTCTGATTCCGCAGCTCTGATTCCCCGCCTCTGATTCCCCGTGTTTGATTCCCTGCCTCTGATTCCCCGCCTCTGATTCCCCATCTCTGATTCACCGCCTTTGATTCGCCACCTCTGATTCCCCATATCTGATTCCTCGCCTCTGTTTCCCCGCCTCTGATTCCCCGCCTCTGATTCCCCAGCTCTGATTCCCCGCCACTGATTTTCCGTGTTTGATTCCCTGCCTCTGATTCCCCAGCTCTGATTCCCCGCCTTTGATTCCCCCGTCTGATTCCCAGCCTCTGAAACCCCGTGTCTGATTTCTTGCCTCTGATTCCCCGCCTCTGATTCCCCATCTCTGATTCACAGCCTCTGATTCCCCGCCTCTGTTTCCCCATATCTGATTCCCCGCCTCTGAATCCCCAACTCTGATTCCCTGCCTCTGATTCCCCATATCTCATTCCCCGCCTCTGATTCCCCATCCCTGATTCCCCATCTCTGATTCACCGCCTTTGATTCGCCACCTCTGATTCCCCATATCTGATTCCTCGCCTCTGTTTCCCCGCCTCTGATTCCCCGCCTCTGATTCCCCATATCTCATTCCCCGCCTCTGATTCCCCATCTCTGATTCCCGGACTCTGATTCCCCACCTCTGATTCCCGGCCTCTTATTCCCGGCATCTGATTCCGGCCTCTGATTCCCGGCCTCTGATTCCCTGCTTCTGATTCCCCATCTCTGATTCCGCAAATCTAATTCCCTGCCTCTGATTCCCCACCTCTGATTCCCCATATCTGATTCCCCGCCTCTGTTTCCCCGCCTCTGATTCACCGCCTCTGTTTCCCCATATCTAAGTCCCCGCCTCTGATTCCCCAACTTTGATTCCCCACCTCTGATTCCCCAGCTCTGATTCCCCGCCTCTGAATCCCAGCCTCTGATTCCCAACCTCTGATTCCCCACCTCTGATTCCCCATATCTGATTCCCCGCCTCTGTTTCCCCGCATCTGATTCCCCGCCTCTGTTTCCCCATATCTGATCCCCGCCTCTATTTGCCTGCATCTGATTCCCCGCCTCTGTTTCCCCATATCTGATTCCCCGCCTCTGAATCCCCAACTCTGATTCCCTGCCTCTAATTTCCCAGCTCTGATTCCCCGCCTCTGATTCCCCGCGTCTGATTACCGGCCTCTGTTTCCCCGCCTCTGATTCCCCATCTCTGATTCACAACCTCTGATTCCCCACCTCTGATACCCCATATCTGATTCCCCGCCTCTGTTTCCCCGCCTCTGATTCCCCACCTCTGATTCCCCATCTCTGATTCCGCAAATCTAATTCCCTGCCTCTGATTCCCCACCTCTGATTCCCCATATCTGATTCCCCGCCTCTGTTTCCCCGCCTCTGATTCCCCGCCTCTGTTTCCCCATATCTAAGTCCCCGCCTCTGATTCCCCAACTTTGATTCCCCACCTCTGATTCCCCAGCTCTGATTCCCCGCCTCTGATTCCCAGCCTCTGATTCCCAACCTCTGATTCCCCACCTCTGATTCCCCATATCTGATTCCCCGCCTCTGTTTCCCCGCCTCTGATTCCCCGCCTCTGTTTCCCCATATCTGATCCCCGCCTCTATTTGCCTGCATCTAATTCCCCGCCTCTGTTTCCCATATCTGATTCCCCGCCTCTGATTCCCCAACTCTGATACCCTGCCTCTAATTTCCCAGCTCTGATTCCCCGCCTCTGATTCCCCGCGTCTGATTACCGGCCTCTGATTCCCCGCCTCTGATTCCCCATCTCTGATTCACAACCTCTGATTCCCCACCTCTGATACCCCATATCTGATTCCCCGCCTCTGTTTCCCCGCCTCTGATTCCCCACCTCTGATTCCCAATATCTGATTCCCCGCCTCTGATTCCCCACCTCTGATTCCCCGCCTCTGATTCGCCAGCTATGATTCCCCGCCTCTGATTCCCCGTGTTTGATTCCCTGCCTCTGATTCCCGGCCTCTGATTCCCCATCTCTGATTCACCGCCTTTGATTCGCCACCTCTGATTCCCCATATCTGATTCCCCACCTCTGTTTCCCCGCCTCTGATTCCCCGCCTCTGATTCCCCATATCTCATTCCCCGCCTCTGAATCCCCATCTCTGATTCCCGGACTCTGATTCCCCACCTCTGATTCCCAGCTTCTGATTCTGATTCCCTGCCTTTAATTCCCCATCTCTGATTCCGCACATCTGATTCCCTGCCTCTGATTCCCCATCTCTGATTCCCCATATCTGATTCCCCGCCTCTGTTTCCCCGCCTCTGATTCCCCGCCTCTGTTTCCCAATATCTAAGTCCCCGCCTCTGATTCCCCAACTCTAATTCCCCACCTCTGATTCCCCAGCTCTGATTCCCCGCCTCTGATTCCCCGCATCTGATTCCCTGCATCTGATTCCAAGCCTCTTATTCCCTGCCTCTGATTCCCAACCTCTGATTCCCCACCTCTGATTCCCCATATCTGATTCCCAGCCTCTGTTTCCCCGCCTCTGATTCCCCGCCTCTGTTTCCCCATATCTGATTCCCGGCCTCTGGTTCCCCGCCTCTGATTCCCCGCCTCTGATTCCCTGCCTCTGATTCCCCATCTCCGATTCCGCACATCTGATTCCCTGCCTCTGATTCCCCGCCTCTGATTCCCCGCCTCTGATTCCCTGCCTCTGATTCCCAACCTCTGATTCCCCACCTCTGATTCCCCGTGTTTGATTCCCCGCCTCTGTTTCCCCGCCTCTGATTCCCCGCCTCTGATTCCCCAACTCTAATTCCCCGCCTCTGATTCCCCATATCTGATTCCCCGCCTCTGATTCCCCACCCCTGTTTCCCCATATCTGATTCCCTGCCTCTGATTCCCCAACTTTGATTCCCAGCATCTGATTCCCCAGCTCTGATTCCCCGCCTCTGATTCCCCGCATCTGATTCCCTGCATCTGATTCCAAGCCTCTGATTCCCTGCCTCTGATTCCCAACCTCTGATACCCCACCTCTGATTCCCCATATCTGATCCCCAGCCTCTGTTTCCCCGCCTCTGTTTCCCCATATCTGATTCCCGGCCTCTGATTCCCTGCCTCTGATTCCCCGCCTCTGATTCCCTGCCTCTGATTCCCCATCTCCGATTCCGCACATCTGATTCCCTGCCTCTGATTCCCCGCCTCTGATTCCCCGCCTCTGATTCCCTGCATCTGATTCCCAACCTCTGATTCCCCACCTCTGATTCCCCGTGTTTGATTCCCCGCCTCTGTTTCCCCGCCTGTGATTCCCCGCCTCTGATTCCCCAACTCTAATTCCCCACCTCTGATTCCCCATATCTGATTCCCTGCCTCTGATTCCCCGCCTCTGATTCCCCATATCTCATTCCCCGCCTCTGATTCCCCATCTCTGATTCCCGGACTCTGATTCCCCACCTCTGATTCCCGGCCTCTTATTCCCGGCATCTGATTCCGGCCTCTGATTCCCGGCCTCTGATTCCCTGCTTCTGATTCCCCATCTCTGATTCCGCAAATCTAATTCCCTGCCTCTGATTCCCCACCTCTGATTCCCCATATCTGATTCCCCGCCTCTGTTTCCCCGCCTCTGATTCACCGCCTCTGTTTCCCCATATCTAAGTCCCCGCCTCTGATTCCCCAACTTTGATTCCCCACCTCTGATTCCCCAGCTCTGATTCCCCGCCTCTGAATCCCAGCCTCTGATTCCCAACCTCTGATTCCCCACCTCTGATTCCCCATATCTGATTCCCCGCCTCTGTTTCCCCGCATCTGATTCCCCGCCTCTGTTTCCCCATATCTGATCCCCGCCTCTATTTGCCTGCATCTGATTCCCCGCCTCTGTTTCCCCATATCTGATTCCCCGCCTCTGAATCCCCAACTCTGATTCCCTGCCTCTAATTTCCCAGCTCTGATTCCCCGCCTCTGATTCCCCGCGTCTGATTACCGGCCTCTGTTTCCCCGCCTCTGATTCCCCATCTCTGATTCACAACCTCTGATTCCCCACCTCTGATACCCCATATCTGATTCCCCGCCTCTGTTTCCCCGCCTCTGATTCCCCACCTCTGATTCCCCATCTCTGATTCCGCAAATCTAATTCCCTGCCTCTGATTCCCCACCTCTGATTCCCCATATCTGATTCCCCGCCTCTGTTTCCCCGCCTCTGATTCCCCGCCTCTGTTTCCCCATATCTAAGTCCCCGCCTCTGATTCCCCAACTTTGATTCCCCACCTCTGATTCCCCAGCTCTGATTCCCCGCCTCTGATTCCCAGCCTCTGATTCCCAACCTCTGATTCCCCACCTCTGATTCCCCATATCTGATTCCCCGCCTCTGTTTCCCCGCCTCTGATTCCCCGCCTCTGTTTCCCCATATCTGATCCCCGCCTCTATTTGCCTGCATCTAATTCCCCGCCTCTGTTTCCCATATCTGATTCCCCGCCTCTGATTCCCCAACTCTGATACCCTGCCTCTAATTTCCCAGCTCTGATTCCCCGCCTCTGATTCCCCGCGTCTGATTACCGGCCTCTGATTCCCCGCCTCTGATTCCCCATCTCTGATTCACAACCTCTGATTCCCCACCTCTGATACCCCATATCTGATTCCCCGCCTCTGTTTCCCCGCCTCTGATTCCCCACCTCTGATTCCCAATATCTGATTCCCCGCCTCTGATTCCCCACCTCTGATTCCCCAGCTATGATTCCCCGCCTCTGATTCCCCGTGTTTGATTCCCTGCCTCTGATTCCCGGCCTCTGATTCCCCATCTCTGATTCACCGCCTTTGATTCGCCACCTCTGATTCCCCATATCTGATTCCCCACCTCTGTTTCCCCGCCTCTGATTCCCCGCCTCTGATTCCCCATATCTCATTCCCCGCCTCTGAATCCCCATCTCTGATTCCCGGACTCTGATTCCCCACCTCTGATTCCCAGCTTCTGATTCTGATTCCCTGCCTTTAATTCCCCATCTCTGATTCCGCACATCTGATTCCCTGCCTCTGATTCCCCATCTCTGATTCCCCATATCTGATTCCCCGCCTCTGTTTCCCCGCCTCTGATTCCCCGCCTCTGTTTCCCAATATCTAAGTCCCCGCCTCTGATTCCCCAACTCTAATTCCCCACCTCTGATTCCCCAGCTCTGATTCCCCGCCTCTGATTCCCCGCATCTGATTCCCTGCATCTGATTCCAAGCCTCTTATTCCCTGCCTCTGATTCCCAACCTCTGATTCCCCACCTCTGATTCCCCATATCTGATTCCCAGCCTCTGTTTCCCCGCCTCTGATTCCCCGCCTCTGTTTCCCCATATCTGATTCCCGGCCTCTGGTTCCCCGCCTCTGATTCCCCGCCTCTGATTCCCTGCCTCTGATTCCCCATCTCCGATTCCGCACATCTGATTCCCTGCCTCTGATTCCCCGCCTCTGATTCCCCGCCTCTGATTCCCTGCCTCTGATTCCCAACCTCTGATTCCCCACCTCTGATTCCCCGTGTTTGATTCCCCGCCTCTGTTTCCCCGCCTCTGATTCCCCGCCTCTGATTCCCCAACTCTAATTCCCCGCCTCTGATTCCCCATATCTGATTCCCCGCCTCTGATTCCCCACCCCTGTTTCCCCATATCTGATTCCCTGCCTCTGATTCCCCAACTTTGATTCCCAGCATCTGATTCCCCAGCTCTGATTCCCCGCCTCTGATTCCCCGCATCTGATTCCCTGCATCTGATTCCAAGCCTCTGATTCCCTGCCTCTGATTCCCAACCTCTGATACCCCACCTCTGATTCCCCATATCTGATCCCCAGCCTCTGTTTCCCCGCCTCTGTTTCCCCATATCTGATTCCAGGCCTCTGATTCCCTGCCTCTGATTCCCCGCCTCTGATTCCCTGCCTCTGATTCCCCATCTCCGATTCCGCACATCTGATTCCCTGCCTCTGATTCCCCGCCTCTGATTCCCCGCCTCTGATTCCCTGCATCTGATTCCCAACCTCTGATTCCCCACCTCTGATTCCCCGTGTTTGATTCCCCGCCTCTGTTTCCCCGCCTGTGATTCCCCGCCTCTGATTCCCCAACTCTAATTCCCCACCTCTGATTCCCCATATCTGATTCCCTGCCTCTGTTTCCCCGCCTCTGATTCCCCGCCCCTGTTTCCCCATATCTGATTCCCTGCCTCTGATTCCCCAACTTTGATTCCCAGCCTCTGATTCCCCAGCTCTGATTCCCCGCCTCTGATTCCCCGTGTTTGATTCCCTGCCTCTGATTCCCCGCCTCTGATTCCCCATCTCTGATTCACCGCCTTTGATTCGCCACCTCTGATTCCCCATATCTGATTCCCCACCTCTGTTTCCTCGCATCTGATTCCCCGCCTCTGATTCTCCATATCTCATTCCCCGCCTCTGACTCCCCATCTCTGATTCCCGGACTCTGATTCCCCACCTCTGATTCCTGGCCTCTTATTCCCAGCATCTGATTCCAGGCCTCTGATTCCCGTCCTCTGACTCCCCGCTTCTGATTCTGATTCCCTGCCTCTGATTCCCCATCTCTGATTCCCGGACTCTGATTCCCCACCTCTGATTCCCGGCCTCTTATTCCCGGCATCTGATTCCGGCCTCTGATTCCCGGCCTCTGATTCCCTGCTTCTGATTCCCCATCTCTGATTCCGCAAATCTAATTCCCTGCCTCTGATTCCCCACCTCTGATTCCCCATATCTGATTCCCCGCCTCTGTTTCCCCGCCTCTGATTCCCCGCCTCTGTTTCCCCATATCTAAGTCCCCGCCTCTGATTCCCCAACTTTGATTCCCCACCTCTGATTCCCCAGCTCTGATTCCCCGCCTCTGAATCCCAGCCTCTGATTCCCAACCTCTGATTCCCCACCTCTGATTCCCCATATCTGATTCCCCGCCTCTGTTTCCCCGCCTCTGATTCCCCGCCTCTATTTCCCCATATCTGATCCCCGCCTCTATTTGCCTGCATCTGATTCCCCGCCTCTGTTTCCCCATATCTGATTCCCCGCCTCTGAATCCCCAACTCTGATACCCTGCCTCTAATTTCCCAGCTCTGATTCCCCGCCTCTGATTCCCCGCGTCTGATTACCGGCCTCTGATTCCCCGCCTCTGATTCCCCATCTCTGATTCACAACCTCTGATTCCCCACCTCTGATACCCCATATCTGATTCCCCGCCTCTGTTTCCCCGCCTCTGATTCCCCACCTCTGATTCCCAATATCTGATTCCCCGCCTCTGATTCCCCACCTCTGATTCCCCGCCTCTGATTCGCCAGCTATGATTCCCCGCCTCTGATTCCCCGTGTTTGATTCCCTGCCTCTGATTCCCGGCCTCTGATTCCCCATCTCTGATTCACCGCCTTTGATTCGCCACCTCTGATTCCCCATATCTGATTCCCCACCTCTGTTTCCCCGCCTCTGATTCCCCGCCTCTGATTCCCCATATCTCATTCCCCGCCTCTGATTCCCCATCCCTGATTCCCCATCTCTGATTCACCGCCTTTGATTCGCCACCTCTGATTCCCCATATCTGATTCCTCGCCTCTGTTTCCCCGCCTCTGATTCCCCGCCTCTGATTCCCCATATCTCATTCCCCGCCTCTGATTTCCCATCCCTGATTCCCCATCTCTGATTCACCGCCTTTGATTCGCCACCTCTGATTCCCCATATCTGATTCCTCGCCTCTGTTTCCCCGCCTCTGATTCCCCGCCTCTGATTCCCCATATCTCATTCCCCGCCTCTGATTCCCCATCTCTGATTCCCGGACTCTGATTCCCCACCTCTGATTCCCGGCCTCTTATTCCCGGCATCTGATTCCGGCCTCTGATTCCCGGCCTCTGATTCCTTGCTTCTGATTCCCCATCTCTGATTCCGCAAATCTAATTCCCTGCCTCTGATTCCCCACCTCTGATTCCCCATATCTGATTCCCCGCCTCTGTTTCCCCGCCTCTGATTCACCGCCTCTGTTTCCCCATATCTAAGTCCCCGCCTCTGATTCCCCAACTTTGATTCCCCACCTCTGATTCCCCAGCTCTGATTCCCCGCCTCTGAATCCCAGCCTCTGATTCCCAACCTCTGATTCCCCACCTCTGATTCCCCATATCTGATTCCCCGCCTCTGTTTCCCCGCATCTGATTCCCCGCCTCTGTTTCCCCATATCTGATCCCCGCCTCTATTTGCCTGCATCTGATTCCCCGCCTCTGTTTCCCCATATCTGATTCCCCGCCTCTGAATCCCCAACTCTGATTCCCTGCATCTAATTTCCCAGCTCTGATTCCCCGCCTCTGATTCCCCGCGTCTGATTACCGGCCTCTGTTTCCCCGCCTCTGATTCCCCATCTCTGATTCACAACCTCTGATTCCCCACCTCTGATACCCCATATCTGATTCCCCGCCTCTGTTTCCCCGCCTCTGATTCCCCACCTCTGATTCCCCATCTCTGATTCCGCAAATCTAATTCCCTGCCTCTGATTCCCCACCTCTGATTCCCCATATCTGATTCCCCGCCTCTGTTTCCCCGCCTCTGATTCCCCGCCTCTGTTTCCCCATATCTAAGTCCCCGCCTCTGATTCCCCAACTTTGATTCCCCACCTCTGATTCCCCAGCTCTGATTCCCCGCCTCTGATTCCCAGCCTCTGATTCCCAACCTCTGATTCCCCACCTCTGATTCCCCATATCTGATTCCCCGCCTCTGTTTCCCCGCCTCTGATTCCCCGCCTCTGTTTCCCCATATCTGATCCCCGCCTCTATTTGCCTGCATCTAATTCCCCGCCTCTGTTTCCCCATATCTGATTCCCCGCCTCTGAATCCCCAACTCTGATACCCTGCCTCTAATTTCCCAGCTCTGATTCCCCGCCTCTGATTCCCCGCGTCTGATTACCGGCCTCTGATTCCCCGCCTCTGATTCCCCATCTCTGATTCACAACCTCTGATTCCCCACCTCTGATACCCCATATCTGATTCCCCGCCTCTGTTTCCCCGCCTCTGATTCCCCACCTCTGATTCCCAATATCTGATTCCCCGCCTCTGATTCCCCACCTCTGATTCCCCGCCTCTGATTCGCCAGCTATGATTCCCCGCCTCTGATTCCCCGTGTTTGATTCCCTGCCTCTGATTCCCGGCCTCTGATTCCCCATCTCTGATTCACCGCCTTTGATTCGCCACCTCTGATTCCCCATATCTGATTCCCCACCTCTGTTTCCCCGCCTCTGATTCCCCGCCTCTGATTCCCCATATCTCATTCCCCGCCTCTGAATCCCCATCTCTGATTCCCGGACTCTGATTCCCCACCTCTGATTCCCAGCTTCTGATTCTGATTCCCTGCCTTTAATTCCCCATCTCTGATTCCGCACATCTGATTCCCTGCCTCTGATTCCCCATCTCTGATTCCCCATATCTGATTCCCCGCCTCTGTTTCCCCGCCTCTGATTCCCCGCCTCTGTTTCCCAATATCTAAGTCCCCGCCTCTGATTCCCCAACTCTAATTCCCCACCTCTGATTCCCCAGCTCTGATTCCCCGCCTCTGATTCCCCGCATCTGATTCCCTGCATCTGATTCCAAGCCTCTTATTCCCTGCCTCTGATTCCCAACCTCTGATTCCCCACCTCTGATTCCCCATATCTGATTCCCAGCCTCTGTTTCCCCGCCTCTGATTCCCCGCCTCTGTTTCCCCATATCTGATTCCCGGCCTCTGGTTCCCCGCCTCTGATTCCCCGCCTCTGATTCCCTGCCTCTGATTCCCCATCTCCGATTCCGCACATCTGATTCCCTGCCTCTGATTCCCCGCCTCTGATTCCCCGCCTCTGATTCCCTACCTCTGATTCCCAACCTCTGATTCCCCACCTCTGATTCCCCGTGTTTGATTCCCCGCCTCTGTTTCCCCGCCTCTGATTCCCCGCCTCTGATTCCCCAACTCTAATTCCCCGCCTCTGATTCCCCATATCTGATTCCCCGCCTCTGATTCCCCACCCCTGTTTCCCCATATCTGATTCCCTGCCTCTGATTCCCCAACTTTGATTCCCAGCATCTGATTCCCCAGCTCTGATTCCCCGCCTCTGATTCCCCGCATCTGATTCCCTGCATCTGATTCCAAGCCTCTGATTCCCTGCCTCTGATTCCCAACCTCTGATACCCCACCTCTGATTCCCCATATCTGATCCCCAGCCTCTGTTTCCCCGCCTCTGTTTCCCCATATCTGATTCCCGGCCTCTGATTCCCTGCCTCTGATTCCCCGCCTCTGATTCCCTGCCTCTGATTCCCCATCTCCGATTCCGCACATCTGATTCCCTGCCTCTGATTCCCCGCCTCTGATTCCCCGCCTCTGATTCCCTGCATCTGATTCCCAACCTCTGATTCCCCACCTCTGATTCCCCGTGTTTGATTCCCCGCCTCTGTTTCCCCGCCTCTGATTCCCCGCCTCTGATTCCCCAACTCTAATTCCCCACCTCTGATTCCCCATATCTGATTCCCTGCCTCTGTTTCCCCGCCTCTGATTCCCCGCCCCTGTTTCCCCATATCTGATTCCCTGCCTCTGATTCCCCAACTTTGATTCCCAGCCTCTGATTCCCCAGCTCTGATTCCCCGCCTCTGATTCCCCGTGTTTGATTCCCTGCCTCTGATTCCCCGCCTCTGATTCCCCATCTCTGATTCACCGCCTTTGATTCGCCACCTCTGATTCCCCATATCTGATTCCCCACCTCTGTTTCCTCGCATCTGATTCCCCGCCTCTGATTCTCCATATCTCATTCCCCGCCTCTGACTCCCCATCTCTGATTCCCGGACTCTGATTCCCCACCTCTGATTCCTGGCCTCTTATTCCCAGCATCTGATTCCAGGCCTCTGATTCCCGTCCTCTGACTCCCCGCTTCTGATTCTGATTCCCTGCCTCTGATTCCCCATCTCTGATTCCCGGACTCTGATTCCCCACCTCTGATTCCCGGCCTCTTATTCCCGGCATCTGATTCCGGCCTCTGATTCCCGGCCTCTGATTCCCTGCTTCTGATTCCCCATCTCTGATTCCGCAAATCTAATTCCCTGCCTCTGATTCCCCACCTCTGATTCCCCATATCTGATTCCCCGCCTCTGTTTCCCCGCCTCTGATTCCCCGCCTCTGTTTCCCCATATCTAAGTCCCCGCCTCTGATTCCCCAACTTTGATTCCCCACCTCTGATTCCCCAGCTCTGATTCCCCGCCTCTGAATCCCAGCCTCTGATTCCCAACCTCTGATTCCCCACCTCTGATTCCCCATATCTGATTCCCCGCCTCTGTTTCCCCGCCTCTGATTCCCCGCCTCTATTTCCCCATATCTGATCCCCGCCTCTATTTGCCTGCATCTGATTCCCCGCCTCTGTTTCCCCATATCTGATTCCCCGCCTCTGTTTCCCCGCCTCTGATTCCCCACCTCTGATTCCCAATATCTGATTCCCCGCCTCTGATTCCCCACCTCTGATTCCCCGCCTCTGTTTCCCAATATCTAAGTCCCCGCCTCTGATTCCCCAACTCTAATTCCCCACCTCTGATTCCCCAGCTCTGATTCCCCGCCTCTGATTCCCCGCATCTGATTCCCTGCATCTGATTCCAAGCCTCTTATTCCCTGCCTCTGATTCCCAACCTCTGATTCCCCACCTCTGATTCCCCATATCTGATTCCCAGCCTCTGTTTCCCCGCCTCTGATTCCCCGCCTCTGTTTCCCCATATCTGATTCCCGGCCTCTGGTTCCCCGCCTCTGATTCCCCGCCTCTGATTCCCTGCCTCTGATTCCCCATCTCCGATTCCGCACATCTGATTCCCTGCCTCTGATTCCCCGCCTCTGATTCCCCGCCTCTGATTCCCTGCCTCTGATTCCCAACCTCTGATTCCCCACCTCTGATTCCCCGTGTTTGATTCCCCGCCTCTGTTTCCCCGCCTCTGATTCCCCGCCTCTGATTCCCCAACTCTAATTCCCCGCCTCTGATTCCCCATATCTGATTCCCCGCCTCTTATTCCCCACCCCTGTTTCCCCATATCTGATTCCCTGCCTCTGATTCCCCAACTTTGATTCCCAGCATCTGATTCCCCAGCTCTGATTCCCCGCCTCTGATTCCCCGCATCTGATTCCCTGCATCTGATTCCAAGCCTCTGATTCCCTGCCTCTGATTCCCAACCTCTGATACCCCACCTCTGATTCCCCATATCTGATCCCCAGCCTCTGTTTCCCCGCCTCTGTTTCCCCATATCTGATTCCCGGCCTCTGATTCCCTGCCTCTGATTCCCCGCCTCTGATTCCCTGCCTCTGATTCCCCATCTCCGATTCCGCACATCTGATTCCCTGCCTCTGATTCCCCGCCTCTGATTCCCCGCCTCTGATTCCCTGCATCTGATTCCCAACCTCTGATTCCCCACCTCTGATTCCCCGTGTTTGATTCCCCGCCTCTGTTTCCCCGCCTGTGATTCCCCGCCTCTGATTCCCCAACTCTAATTCCCCACCTCTGATTCCCCATATCTGATTCCCTGCCTCTGTTTCCCCGCCTCTGATTCCCCGCCCCTGTTTCCCCATATCTGATTCCCTGCCTCTGATTCCCCAACTTTGATTCCCAGCCTCTGATTCCCCAGCTCTGATTCCCCGCCTCTGATTCCCCGTGTTTGATTCCCTGCCTCTGATTCCCCGCCTCTGATTCCCCATCTCTGATTCACCGCCTTTGATTCGCCACCTCTGATTCCCCATATCTGATTCCCCACCTCTGTTTCCTCGCATCTGATTCCCCGCCTCTGATTCTCCATATCTCATTCCCCGCCTCTGACTCCCCATCTCTGATTCCCGGACTCTGATTCCCCACCTCTGATTCCTGGCCTCTTATTCCCAGCATCTGATTCCAGGCCTCTGATTCCCGTCCTCTGACTCCCCGCTTCTGATTCTGATTCCCTGCCTCTGATTCCCCATCTCTGATTCCCGGACTCTGATTCCCCACCTCTGATTCCCGGCCTCTTATTCCCGGCATCTGATTCCGGCCTCTGATTCCCGGCCTCTGATTCCCTGCTTCTGATTCCCCATCTCTGATTCCGCAAATCTAATTCCCTGCCTCTGATTCCCCACCTCTGATTCCCCATATCTGATTCCCCGCCTCTGTTTCCCCGCCTCTGATTCCCCGCCTCTGTTTCCCCATATCTAAGTCCCCGCCTCTGATTCCCCAACTTTGATTCCCCACCTCTGATTCCCCAGCTCTGATTCCCCGCCTCTGAATCCCAGCCTCTGATTCCCAACCTCTGATTCCCCACCTCTGATTCCCCATATCTGATTCCCCGCCTCTGTTTCCCCGCCTCTGATTCCCCGCCTCTATTTCCCCATATCTGATCCCCGCCTCTATTTGCCTGCATCTGATTCCCCGCCTCTGTTTCCCCATATCTGATTCCCCGCCTCTGAATCCCCAACTCTGATACCCTGCCTCTAATTTCCCAGCTCTGATTCCCCGCCTCTGATTCCCCGCGTCTGATTACCGGCCTCTGATTCCCCGCCTCTGATTCCCCATCTCTGATTCACAACCTCTGATTCCCCACCTCTGATACCCCATATCTGATTCCCCGCCTCTGTTTCCCCGCCTCTGATTCCCCACCTCTGATTCCCAATATCTGATTCCCCGCCTCTGATTCCCCACCTCTGATTCCCCGCCTCTGATTCGCCAGCTATGATTCCCCGCCTCTGATTCCCCGTGTTTGATTCCCTGCCTCTGATTCCCGGCCTCTGATTCCCCATCTCTGATTCACCGCCTTTGATTCGCCACCTCTGATTCCCCATATCTGATTCCCCACCTCTGTTTCCCCGCCTCTGATTCCCCGCCTCTGATTCCCCATATCTCATTCCCCGCCTCTGAATCCCCATTACTGATTCCCGGACTCTGATTCCCCACCTCTGATTCCCAGCTTCTGATTCTGATTCCCTGCCTTTAATTCCCCATCTCTGATTCCGCACATCTGATTCCCTGCCTCTGATTCCCCATCTCTGATTCCCCATATCTGATTCCCCGCCTCTGTTTCCCCGCCTCTGATTCCCCGCCTCTGTTTCCCAATATCTAAGTCCCCGCCTCTGATTCCCCAACTCTAATTCCCCACCTCTGATTCCCCAGCTCTGATTCCCCGCCTCTGATTCCCCGCATCTGATTCCCTGCCTCTGATTCCCAACCTCTGATTCCCCACCTCTGATTCCCCATATCTGATTCCCAGCCTCTGTTTCCCCGCCTCTGATTCCCCGCCTCTGTTTCCCCATATCTGATTCCCGGCCTCTGGTTCCCCGCCTCTGATTCCCCGCCTCTGATTCCCTGCCTCTGATTCCCCATCTCCGATTCCGCACATCTGATTCCCTGCCTCTGATTCCCCGCCTCTGATTCCCCGCCTCTGATTCCCTGCCTCTGATTCCCAACCTCTGATTCCCCACCTCTGATTCCCCGTGTTTGATTCCCCGCCTCTGTTTCCCCGCCTCTGATTCCCCGCCTCTGATTCCCCAACTCTAATTCCCCGCCTCTGATTCCCCATATCTGATTCCCCGCCTCTGATTCCCCACCCCTGTTTCCCCATATCTGATTCCCTGCCTCTGATTCCCCAACTTTGATTCCCAGCATCTGATTCCCCAGCTCTGATTCCCCGCCTCTGATTCCCCGCATCTGATTCCCTGCATCTGATTCCAAGCCTCTGATTCCCTGCCTCTGATTCCCAACCTCTGATACCCCACCTCTGATTCCCCATATCTGATCCCCAGCCTCTGTTTCCCCGCCTCTGTTTCCCCATATCTGATTCCCGGCCTCTGATTCCCTGCCTCTGATTCCCCGCCTCTGATTCCCTGCCTCTGATTCCCCATCTCCGATTCCGCACATCTGATTCCCTGCCTCTGATTCCCCGCCTCTGATTCCCCGCCTCTGATTCCCTGCATCTGATTCCCAACCTCTGATTCCCCACCTCTGATTCCCCGTGTTTGATTCCCCGCCTCTGTTTCCCCGCCTCTGATTCCCCGCCTCTGATTCCCCAACTCTAATTCCCCACCTCTGATTCCCCATATCTGATTCCCTGCCTCTGTTTCCCCGCCTCTGATTCCCCGCCCCTGTTTCCCCATATCTGATTCCCTGCCTCTGATTCCCCAACTTTGATTCCCAGCCTCTGATTCCCCAGCTCTGATTCCCCGCCTCTGATTCCCCGTGTTTGATTCCCTGCCTCTGATTCCCCGCCTCTGATTCCCCATCTCTGATTCACCGCCTTTGATTCGCCACCTCTGATTCCCCATATCTGATTCCCCACCTCTGTTTCCTCGCATCTGATTCCCCGCCTCTGATTCTCCATATCTCATTCCCCGCCTCTGACTCCCCAACTCTGATTCCCGGACTCTGATTCCCCACCTCTGATTCCTGGCCTCTTATTCCCAGCATCTGATTCCAGGCCTCTGATTCCCGTCCTCTGACTCCCCGCTTCTGATTCTGATTCCCTGCCTCTGATTCCCCATCTCTGATTCCCGGACTCTGATTCCCCACCTCTGATTCCCGGCCTCTTATTCCCGGCATCTGATTCCGGCCTCTGATTCCCGGCCTCTGATTCCCTGCTTCTGATTCCCCATCTCTGATTCCGCAAATCTAATTCCCTGCCTCTGATTCCCCACCTCTGATTCCCCATATCTGATTCCCCGCCTCTGTTTCCCCGCCTCTGATTCCCCGCCTCTGTTTCCCCATATCTAAGTCCCCGCCTCTGATTCCCCAACTTTGATTCCCCACCTCTGATTCCCCAGCTCTGATTCCCCGCCTCTGAATCCCAGCCTCTGATTCCCAACCTCTGATTCCCCACCTCTGATTCCCCATATCTGATTCCCCGCCTCTGTTTCCCCGCCTCTGATTCCCCGCCTCTATTTCCCCATATCTGATCCCCGCCTCTATTTGCCTGCATCTGATTCCCCGCCTCTGTTTCCCCATATCTGATTCCCCGCCTCTGAATCCCCAACTCTGATACCCTGCCTCTAATTTCCCAGCTCTGATTCCCCGCCTCTGATTCCCCGCGTCTGATTACCGGCCTCTGATTCCCCGCCTCTGATTCCCCATCTCTGATTCACAACCTCTGATTCCCCACCTCTGATACCCCATATCTGATTCCCCGCCTCTGTTTCCCCGCCTCTGATTCCCCACCTCTGATTCCCAATATCTGATTCCCCGCCTCTGATTCCCCACCTCTGATTCCCCGCCTCTGATTCGCCAGCTATGATTCACCGCCTCTGATTCCCCGTGTTTGATTCCCTGCCTCTGATTCCCGGCCTCTGATTCCCCATCTCTGATTCACCGCCTTTGATTCGCCACCTCTGATTCCCCATATCTGATTCCCCACCTCTGTTTCCCCGCCTCTGATTCCCCGCCTCTGATTCCCCATATCTCATTCCCCGCCTCTGAATCCCCATTACTGATTCCCGGACTCTGATTCCCCACCTCTGATTCCCAGCTTCTGATTCTGATTCCCTGCCTTTAATTCCCCATCTCTGATTCCGCACATCTGATTCCCTGCCTCTGATTCCCCATCTCTGATTCCCCATATCTGATTCCCCGCCTCTGTTTCCCCGCCTCTGATTCCCCGCCTCTGTTTCCCAATATCTAAGTCCCCGCCTCTGATTCCCCAACTCTAATTCCCCACCTCTGATTCCCCAGCTCTGATTCCCCGCCTCTGATTCCCCGCATCTGATTCCCTGCATCTGATTCCAAGCCTCTTATTCCCTGCCTCTGATTCCCAACCTCTGATTCCCCACCTCTGATTCCCCATATCTGATTCCCAGCCTCTGTTTCCCCGCCTCTGATTCCCCGCCTCTGTTTCCCCATATCTGATTCCCGGCCTCTGGTTCCCCGCCTCTGATTCCCCGCCTCTGATTCCCTGCCTCTGATTCCCCATCTCCGATTCCGCACATCTGATTCCCTGCCTCTGATTCCCCGCCTCTGATTCCCCGCCTCTGATTCCCTGCCTCTGATTCCCAACCTCTGATTCCCCACCTCTGATTCCCCGTGTTTGATTCCCCGCCTCTGTTTCCCCGCCTCTGATTCCCCGCCTCTGATTCCCCAACTCTAATTCCCCGCCTCTGATTCCCCATATCTGATTCCCCGCCTCTGATTCCCCACCCCTGTTTCCCCATATCTGATTCCCTGCCTCTGATTCCCCAACTTTGATTCCCAGCATCTGATTCCCCAGCTCTGATTCCCCGCCTCTGATTCCCCGCATCTGATTCCCTGCATCTGATTCCAAGCCTCTGATTCCCTGCCTCTGATTCCCAACCTCTGATACCCCACCTCTGATTCCCCATATCTGATCCCCAGCCTCTGTTTCCCCGCCTCTGTTTCCCCATATCTGATTCCCGGCCTCTGATTCCCTGCCTCTGATTCCCCGCCTCTGATTCCCTGCCTCTGATTCCCCATCTCCGATTCCGCACATCTGATTCCCTGCCTCTGATTCCCCGCCTCTGATTCCCCGCCTCTGATTCCCTGCATCTGATTCCCAACCTCTGATTCCCCACCTCTGATTCCCCGTGTTTGATTCCCCGCCTCTGTTTCCCCGCCTCTGATTCCCCGCCTCTGATTCCCCAACTCTAATTCCCCACCTCTGATTCCCCATATCTGATTCCCTGCCTCTGTTTCCCCGCCTCTGATTCCCCGCCCCTGTTTCCCCATATCTGATTCCCTGCCTCTGATTCCCCAACTTTGATTCCCAGCCTCTGATTCCCCAGCTCTGATTCCCCGCCTCTGATTCCCCGTGTTTGATTCCCTGCCTCTGATTCCCCGCCTCTGATTCCCCATCTCTGATTCACCGCCTTTGATTCGCCACCTCTGATTCCCCATATCTGATTCCCCACCTCTGTTTCCTCACATCTGATTCCCCGCCTCTGATTCTCCATATCTCATTCCCCGCCTCTGACTCCCCAACTCTGATTCCCGGACTCTGATTCCCCACCTCTGATTCCTGGCCTCTTATTCCCAGCATCTGATTCCAGGCCTCTGATTCCCGTCCTCTGACTCCCCGCTTCTGATTCTGATTCCCTGCCTCTGATTCCCCATCTCTGATTCCCGGACTCTGATTCCCCACCTCTGATTCCCGGCCTCTTATTCCCGGCATCTGATTCCGGCCTCTGATTCCCGGCCTCTGATTCCCTGCTTCTGATTCCCCATCTCTGATTCCGCAAATCTAATTCCCTGCCTCTGATTCCCCACCTCTGATTCCCCATATCTGATTCCCCGCCTCTGTTTCCCCGCCTCTGATTCCCCGCCTCTGTTTCCCCATATCTAAGTCCCCGCCTCTGATTCCCCAACTTTGATTCCCCACCTCTGATTCCCCAGCTCTGATTCCCCGCCTCTGAATCCCAGCCTCTGATTCCCAACCTCTGATTCCCCACCTCTGATTCCCCATATCTGATTCCCCGCCTCTGTTTCCCCGCCTCTGATTCCCCGCCTCTATTTCCCCATATCTGATCCCCGCCTCTATTTGCCTGCATCTGATTCCCCGCCTCTGTTTCCCCATATCTGATTCCCCGCCTCTGAATCCCCAACTCTGATTCCCTGCCTCTAATTTCCCAGCTCTGATTCCCCGCCTCTGATTCCCCGCGTCTGATTACCGGCCTCTGTTTCCCCGCCTCTGATTCCCCATCTCTGATTCACAACCTCTGATTCCCCACCTCTGATACCCCATATCTGATTCCCCGCCTCTGTTTCCCCGCCTCTGATTCCCCACCTCTGATTCCCCATCTCTGATTCCGCAAATCTAATTCCCTGCCTCTGATTCCCCACCTCTGATTCCCCATATCTGATTCCCCGCCTCTGTTTCCCCGCCTCTGATTCCCCGCCTCTGTTTCCCCATATCTAAGTCCCCGCCTCTGATTCCCCAACTTTGATTACCCACCTCTGATTCCCCAGCTCTGATTCCCCGCCTCTGATTCCCAGCCTCTGATTCCCAACCTCTGATTCCCCACCTCTGATTCCCCATATCTGATTTCCCGCCTCTGTTTCCCCGCCTCTGATTCCCCGCCACTGTTTCCCCATATCTGATCCCCGCCTCTATTTGCCTGCATCTGATTCCCCGCCTCTGTTTCCCCATATCTGATTCCCCGCCTCTGAATCCCCAACTCTGATTCCCTGCCTCTAATTTCCCAGCTCTGATTCCCCGCCTCTGATTCCCCGCGTCTGATTACCGGCCTCTGATTCCCCGCCTCTGATTCCCCATCTCTGATTCACAACCTCTGATTCCCCACCTCTGATACCCCATATCTAATTCCCCGCCTCTGTTTCCCCGCCTCTGATTCCCCACCTCTGATTCACAATATCTGATTCCCGGCCTCTGATTCCCCACATCTGATTCCCCGCCTCTGATTCGCCAGCTATGATTCCCCGCCTCTGATTCCCCGTGTTTGATTCCCTGCCTCTGATTCCCGGCCTCTGATTCCCCATCTCTGATTCACCGCCTTTGATTCGCCACCTCTGATTCCCGATATCTGATTCCCCACCTCTGTTTCCCCGCCTCTGATTCCCCGCCTCTGATTCCCCATATCTCATTCCCCGCCTCTGAATCCCCATCTCTGATTCCCGGACTCTGATTCCCCACCTCTGATTCCCTGCTTCTGATTCTGATTCCCTGCCTTCGATTCCCCATCTCTGATTCCGCACATCTGATTCCCTGCCTCTGATTCCCCATCTCTGATTCCCCATATCTGATTCCCCACCTCTGTTTCCCCGCCTCTGATTCCCCGCCTCTGATTCCCCGCATCTGATTCCCCAGCTCTGATTCCCCGCCTCTGATTCCCCGCATCTGATTCCCTGCATCTGATTCCAAGCCTCTTATTCCCTGCCTCTGATTCCCAACCTCAGATTCCCCACCTCTGATTCCCCATATCTGATTCCCCAGCTCTGATTCCCAGCCTCTGTTTCCCCGCATCTGATTCCCTGCATCTGATTCCAAGCCTCTGATTCCCTGCCTCTGATTCGCAACCTCTCATTCCCCACCTCTGATTCCCCATATCTGATTCCCAGCCTCTGTTTCCCCGCCTCTGATTCCCTGCCTCTGTTTCCCCATATCTGATTCCCGGCCTCTGATTCCCCGCCTCTGATTCCCCGCCTCTGATTCCCTGCCTCTGATTACCCATCACCGATTCCGCAAATCTAATTCCCTGCCTCTGATACCCCACCTCTGATTCCCCATATCTGATTCCCCGCCTCTGTTTCCCCGCATCTGATTCCCCGCCTCTGTTTCCCCATATCTGATCCCCGCCTCTATTTGCCTGCATCTGATTCCCCGCCTCTGTTTCCCCATATCTGATTCCCCGCCTCTGAATCCCCAACTCTGATTCCCTGCCTCTAATTTCCCAGCTCTGATTCCCCGCCTCTGATTCCCCGCGTCTGATTACCGGCCTCTGTTTCCCCGCCTCTGATTCCCCATCTCTGATTCACAACCTCTGATTCCCCACCTCTGATACCCCATATCTGATTCCCCGCCTCTGTTTCCCCGCCTCTGATTCCCCACCTCTGATTCCCCATCTCTGATTCCGCAAATCTAATTCCCTGCCTCTGATTCCCCACCTCTGATTCCCCATATCTGATTCCCCGCCTCTGTTTCCCCGCCTCTGATTCCCCGCCTCTGTTTCCCCATATCTAAGTCCCCGCCTCTGATTCCCCAACTTTGATTCCCCACCTCTGATTCCCCAGCTCTGATTCCCCGCCTCTGATTCCCAGCCTCTGATTCCCAACCTCTGATTCCCCACCTCTGATTCCCCATATCTGATTCCCCGCCTCTGTTTCCCCGCCTCTGATTCCCCGCCTCTGTTTCCCCATATCTGATCCCCGCCTCTATTTGCCTGCATCTAATTCCCCGCCTCTGTTTCCCCATATCTGATTCCCCGCCTCTGAATCCCCAACTCTGATACCCTGCCTCTAATTTCCCAGCTCTGATTCCCCGCCTCTGATTCCCCGCGTCTGATTACCGGCCTCTGATTCCCCGCCTCTGATTCCCCATCTCTGATTCACAACCTCTGATTCCCCACCTCTGATACCCCATATCTGATTCCCCGCCTCTGTTTCCCCGCCTCTGATTCCCCACCTCTGATTCCCAATATCTGATTCCCCGCCTCTGATTCCCCACCTCTGATTCCCCGCCTCTGATTCGCCAGCTATGATTCCCCGCCTCTGATTCCCCGTGTTTGATTCCCTGCCTCTGATTCCCGGCCTCTGATTCCCCATCTCTGATTCACCGCCTTTGATTCGCCACCTCTGATTCCCCATATCTGATTCCCCACCTCTGTTTCCCCGCCTCTGATTCCCCGCCTCTGATTCCCCATATCTCATTCCCCGCCTCTGAATCCCCATCTCTGATTCCCGGACTCTGATTCCCCACCTCTGATTCCCAGCTTCTGATTCTGATTCCCTGCCTTTAATTCCCCATCTCTGATTCCGCACATCTGATTCCCTGCCTCTGATTCCCCATCTCTGATTCCCCATATCTGATTCCCCGCCTCTGTTTCCCCGCCTCTGATTCCCCGCCTCTGTTTCCCAATATCTAAGTCCCCGCCTCTGATTCCCCAACTCTAATTCCCCACCTCTGATTCCCCAGCTCTGATTCCCCGCCTCTGATTCCCCGCATCTGATTCCCTGCATCTGATTCCAAGCCTCTTATTCCCTGCCTCTGATTCCCAACCTCTGATTCCCCACCTCTGATTCCCCATATCTGATTCCCAGCCTCTGTTTCCCCGCCTCTGATTCCCCGCCTCTGTTTCCCCATATCTGATTCCCGGCCTCTGGTTCCCCGCCTCTGATTCCCCGCCTCTGATTCCCTGCCTCTGATTCCCCATCTCCGATTCCGCACATCTGATTCCCTGCCTCTGATTCCCCGCCTCTGATTCCCCGCCTCTGATTCCCTGCCTCTGATTCCCAACCTCTGATTCCCCACCTCTGATTCCCCGTGTTTGATTCCCCGCCTCTGTTTCCCCGCCTCTGATTCCCCGCCTCTGATTCCCCAACTCTAATTCCCCGCCTCTGATTCCCCATATCTGATTCCCCGCCTCTGATTCCCCACCCCTGTTTCCCCATATCTGATTCCCTGCCTCTGATTCCCCAACTTTGATTCCCAGCATCTGATTCCCCAGCTCTGATTCCCCGCCTCTGATTCCCCGCATCTGATTCCCTGCATCTGATTCCAAGCCTCTGATTCCCTGCCTCTGATTCCCAACCTCTGATACCCCACCTCTGATTCCCCATATCTGATCCCCAGCCTCTGTTTCCCCGCCTCTGTTTCCCCATATCTGATTCCCGGCCTCTGATTCCCTGCCTCTGATTCCCCGCCTCTGATTCCCTGCCTCTGATTCCCCATCTCCGATTCCGCACATCTGATTCCCTGCCTCTGATTCCCCGCCTCTGATTCCCCGCCTCTGATTCCCTGCATCTGATTCCCAACCTCTGATTCCCCACCTCTGATTCCCCGTGTTTGATTCCCCGCCTCTGTTTCCCCGCCTGTGATTCCCCGCCTCTGATTCCCCAACTCTAATTCCCCACCTCTGATTCCCCATATCTGATTCCCTGCCTCTGTTTCCCCGCCTCTGATTCCCCGCCCCTGTTTCCCCATATCTGATTCCCTGCCTCTGATTCCCCAACTTTGATTCCCAGCCTCTGATTCCCCAGCTCTGATTCCCCGCCTCTGATTCCCCGTGTTTGATTCCCTGCCTCTGATTCCCCGCCTCTGATTCCCCATCTCTGATTCACCGCCTTTGATTCGCCACCTCTGATTCCCCATATCTGATTCCCCACCTCTGTTTCCTCGCATCTGATTCCCCGCCTCTGATTCTCCATATCTCATTCCCCGCCTCTGACTCCCCAACTCTGATTCCCGGACTCTGATTCCCCACCTCTGATTCCTGGCCTCTTATTCCCAGCATCTGATTCCAGGCCTCTGATTCCCGTCCTCTGACTCCCCGCTTCTGATTCTGATTCCCTGCCTCTGATTCCCCATCTCTGATTCCCGGACTCTGATTCCCCACCTCTGATTCCCGGCCTCTTATTCCCGGCATCTGATTCCGGCCTCTGATTCCCGGCCTCTGATTCCCTGCTTCTGATTCCCCATCTCTGATTCCGCAAATCTAATTCCCTGCCTCTGATTCCCCACCTCTGATTCCCCATATCTGATTCCCCGCCTCTGTTTCCCCGCCTCTGATTCCCCGCCTCTGTTTCCCCATATCTAAGTCCCCGCCTCTGATTCCCCAACTTTGATTCCCCACCTCTGATTCCCCAGCTCTGATTCCCCGCCTCTGAATCCCAGCCTCTGATTCCCAAGCTCTGATTCCCCACCTCTGATTCCCCATATCTGATTCCCCGCCTCTGTTTCCCCGCCTCTGATTCCCCGCCTCTATTTCCCCATATCTGATCCCCGCCTCTATTTGCCTGCATCTGATTCCCCGCCTCTGTTTCCCCATATCTGATTCCCCGCCTCTGAATCCCCAACTCTGATTCCCTGCCTCTAATTTCCCAGCTCTGATTCCCCGCCTCTGATTCCCCGCGTCTGATTACCGGCCTCTGTTTCCCCGCCTCTGATTCCCCATCTCTGATTCACAACCTCTGATTCCCCACCTCTGATACCCCATATCTGATTCCCCGCCTCTGTTTCCCCGCCTCTGATACCCCACCTCTGATTCCCCATCTCTGATTCCGCAAATCTAATTCCCTGCCTCTGATTCCCCACCTCTGATTCCCCATATCTGATTCCCCGCCTCTGTTTCCCCGCCTCTGATTCCCCGCCTCTGTTTCCCCATATCTAAGTCCCCGCCTCTGATTCCCCAACTTTGATTACCCACCTCTGATTCCCCAGCTCTGATTCCCCGCCTCTGATTCCCAGCCTCTGATTCCCAACCTCTGATTCCCCACCTCTGATTCCCCATATCTGATTTCCCGCCTCTGTTTCCCCGCCTCTGATTCCCCGCCACTGTTTCCCCATATCTGATCCCCGCCTCTATTTGCCTGCATCTGATTCCCCGCCTCTGTTTCCCCATATCTGATTCCCCGCCTCTGAATCCCCAACTCTGATTCCCTGCCTCTAATTTCCCAGCTCTGATTCCCCGCCTCTGATTCCCCGCGTCTGATTACCGGCCTCTGATTCCCCGCCTCTGATTCCCCATCTCTGATTCACAACCTCTGATTCCCCACCTCTGATACCCCATATCTAATTCCCCGCCTCTGTTTCCCCGCCTCTGATTCCCCACCTCTGATTCACAATATCTGATTCCCGGCCTCTGATTCCCCACATCTGATTCCCCGCCTCTGATTCGCCAGCTATGATTCCCCGCCTCTGATTCCCCGTGTTTGATTCCCTGCCTCTGATTCCCGGCCTCTGATTCCCCATCTCTGATTCACCGCCTTTGATTCGCCACCTCTGATTCCCGATATCTGATTCCCCACCTCTGTTTCCCCGCCTCTGATTCCCCGCCTCTGATTCCCCATATCTCATTCCCCGCCTCTGAATCCCCATCTCTGATTCCCGGACTCTGATTCCCCACCTCTGATTCCCTGCTTCTGATTCTGATTCCCTGCCTTTGATTCCCCATCTCTGATTCCGCACATCTGATTCCCTGCCTCTGATTCCCCATCTCTGATTCCCCATATCTGATTCCCCACCTCTGTTTCCCCGCCTCTGATTCCCCGCCTCTGATTCCCCGCATCTGATTCCCCAGCTCTGATTCCCCGCCTCTGATTCCCCGCATCTGATTCCCTGCATCTGATTCCAAGCCTCTTATTCCCTGCCTCTGATTCCCAACCTCTGATTCCCCACCTCTGATTCCCCATATCTGATTCCCCAGCTCTGATTCCCAGCCTCTGTTTCCCCGCATCTGATTCCCTGCATCTGATTCCAAGCCTCTGATTCCCTGCCTCTGATTCCCAACCTCTGATTCCCCACCTCTGATTCCCCATATCTGATTCCCAGCCTCTGTTTCCCCGCCTCTGATTCCCTGCCTCTGTTTCCCCATATCTGATTCCCGGCCTCTGATTCCCCGCCTCTGATTCCCCGCCTCTGATTCCCTGCCTCTGATTACCCATCTCCGATTCCGCACATCTGATTCCCTGCCTCTGATTCCCCGCCTCTGATTCCCCGCCTCCGATTCCCTGCCTCTGATTCCCAACCTCTGATTCCCCACCTCTGATTCCCCGTGTTTGATTCCCCGCCTCTGTTTCCCCGCCTCTGATTCCCCGCCTCTGATTCCCCAACTCTAATTCCCCGCCTCTGATTCCCCATCTCTGATTCACCGCCTTTGATTCTCCACCTCTGATTTCCCATATCTGATTCCTCGCCTCTGTTTCCCCGCCTCTGATTCCCCGCCTCTGATTCCCCAGCTCTGATTCCCCGCCTCTGATTTTCCGTGTTTGATTCCCTGCCTCTGATTCCCGGCCTCTGATTCCCCATCTCTGATTCACCCCCTTTGATTCGCCACCTCTGATTCCCCATATCTGATTCCCCGCCTCTGTTTCCCCGCCTCTGATTCCCCGCCTCTGATTCCCCAGCTCTGATTCCCCGCCTCTGATTCCCCGTGTTTGATTCCCTGCCTCTGATTCCCCGCCTCTGATTCCCCATCTCTGATTCACCGCCTTTGATTCGCCACCTCTGATTCCCCATATCTGATTCCTCGCCTCTGTTTCCCCGCCTCTGATTCCCCGCCTCTGATTCCCCAGCTCTGATTCCCTGCCTCTGATTCCCCAACTTTGATTCCCAGCCTCTGATTCCCCAGCTCTGATTCCCCGCCTCTGATTCCCCGTGTTTGATTCCCTGCCTCTGATTCCCCGCCTCTGATTCCCCATCTCTGATTCACCGCCTTTGATTCGCCACCTCTGATTCCCCATATCTGATTCCCCACCTCTGTTTCCTCGCATCTGATTCCCCGCCTCTGATTCTCCATATCTCATTCCCCGCCTCTGACTCCCCATCTCTGATTCCCGGACTCTGATTCCCCACCTCTGATTCCTGGCCTCTTATTCCCAGCATCTGATTCCAGGCATCTGATTCCCGTCCTCTGACTCCCCGCTTCTGATTCTGATTCCCTGCCTCTGATTCCCCATCTCTGATTCCCGGACTCTGATTCCCCACCTCTGATTCCCGGCCTCTTATTCCCGGCATCTGATTCCGGCCTCTGATTCCCGGCCTCTGATTCCCTGCTTCTGATTCCCCATCTCTGATTCCGCAAATCTAATTCCCTGCCTCTGATTCCCCACCTCTGATTCCCCATATCTGATTCCCCGCCTCTGTTTCCCCGCCTCTGATTCCCCGCCTCTGTTTCCCCATATCTAAGTCCCCGCCTCTGATTCCCCAACTTTGATTCCCCACCTCTGATTCCCCAGCTCTGATTCCCCGCCTCTGAATCCCAGCCTCTGATTCCCAACCTCTGATTCCCCACCTCTGATTCCCCATATCTGATTCCCCGCCTCTGTTTCCCCGCCTCTGATTCCCCGCCTCTATTTCCCCATATCTGATCCCCGCCTCTATTTGCCTGCATCTGATTCCCCGCCTCTGTTTCCCCATATCTGATTCCCCGCCTCTGAATCCCCAACTCTGATTCCCTGCCTCTAATTTCCCAGCTCTGATTCCCCGCCTCTGATTCCCCGCGTCTGATTACCGGCCTCTGTTTCCCCGCCTCTGATTCCCCATCTCTGATCACAACCTCTGATTCCCCACCTCTGATACCCCATATCTGATTCCCCGCCTCTGTTTCCCCGCCTCTGATTCCCCACCTCTGATTCCCCATCTCTGATTCCGCAAATCTAATTCCCTGCCTCTGATTCCCCACCTCTGATTCCCCATATCTGATTCCCCGCCTCTGTTTCCCCGCCTCTGATTCCCCGCCTCTGTTTCCCCATATCTAAGTCCCCGCCTCTGATTCCCCAACTTTGATTACCCACCTCTGATTCCCCAGCTCTGATTCCCCGCCTCTGATTCCCAGCCTCTGATTCCCAACCTCTGATTCCCCACCTCTGATTCCCCATATCTGATTTCCCGCCTCTGTTTCCCCGCCTCTGATTCCCCGCCACTGTTTCCCCATATCTGATCCCCGCCTCTATTTGCCTGCATCTGATTCCCCGCCTCTGTTTCCCCATATCTGATTCCCCGCCTCTGAATCCCCAACTCTGATTCCCTGCCTCTAATTTCCCAGCTCTGATTCCCCGCCTCTGATTCCCCGCGTCTGATTACCGGCCTCTGATTCCCCGCCTCTGATTCCCCATCTCTGATTCACAACCTCTGATTCCCCACCTCTGATACCCCATATCTAATTCCCCGCCTCTGTTTCCCCGCCTCTGATTCCCCACCTCTGATTCACAATATCTGATTCCCGGCCTCTGATTCCCCACATCTGATTCCCCGCCTCTGATTCGCCAGCTATGATTCCCCGCCTCTGATTCCCCGTGTTTGATTCCCTGCCTCTGATTCCCGGCCTCTGATTCCCCATCTCTGATTCACCGCCTTTGATTCGCCACCTCTGATTCCCGATATCTGATTCCCCACCTCTGTTTCCCCGCCTCTGATTCCCCGCCTCTGATTCCCCATATCTCATTCCCCGCCTCTGAATCCCCATCTCTGATTCCCGGACTCTGATTCCCCACCTCTGATTCCCTGCTTCTGATTCTGATTCCCTGCCTTTGATTCCCCATCTCTGATTCCGCACATCTGATTCCCTGCCTCTGATTCCCCATCTCTGATTCCCCATATCTGATTCCCCACCTCTGTTTCCCCGCCTCTGATTCCCCGCCTCTGATTCCCCGCATCTGATTCCCCAGCTCTGATTCCCCGCCTCTGATTCCCCGCATCTGATTCCCTGCATCTGATTCCAAGCCTCTTATTCCCTGCCTCTGATTCCCAACCTCTGATTCCCCACCTCTGATTCCCCATATCTGATTCCCCAGCTCTGATTCCCAGCCTCTGTTTCCCCGCCTCTGATTCCCCGCCTCTGTTTCCCCATATCTGATTCCCGGCCTCTGGTTCCCCGCCTCTGATTCCCCGCCTCTGATTCCCTGCCTCTGATTCCCCGCCTCTGATTCCCCGCCTCTGATTCCCTGCCTCTGATTCCCAACCTCTGATTCCCCACCTCTGATTCCCCGTGTTTGATTCCCCGCCTCTGTTTCCCCGCCTCTGATTCCCCACCTCTGATTCCCCAACTCTAATTCCCCGCCTCTGATTCCCCATATCTGATTCCCCGCCTCTGATTCCCCACCCCTGTTTCCCCATATCTGATTCCCTGCCTCTGATTCCCCAACTTTGATTCCCAGCATCTGATTCCCCAGCTCTGATTCCCCGCCTCTGATTCCCCGCATCTGATTCCCTGCATCTGATTCCAAGCCTCTGATTCCCTGCCTCTGATTCCCAACCTCTGATACCCCACCTCTGATTCCCCATATCTGATCCCCAGCCTCTGTTTCCCCGCCTCTGTTTCCCCATATCTGATTCCCGGCCTCTGATTCCCTGCCTCTGATTCCCCGCCTCTGATTCCCTGCCTCTGATTCCCCATCTCCGATTCCGCACATCTGATTCCCTGCCTCTGATTCCCCGCCTCTGATTCCCCGCCTCTGATTCCCTGCATCTGATTCCCAACCTCTGATTCCCCACCTCTGATTCCCCGTGTTTGATTCCCCGCCTCTGTTTCCCCGCCTCTGATTCCCCGCCTCTGATTCCCCAACTCTAATTCCCCACCTCTGATTCCCCATATCTGATTCCCTGCCTCTGTTTCCCCGCCTCTGATTCCCCGCCCCTGTTTCCCCATATCTGATTCCCTGCCTCTGATTCCCCAACTTTGATTCCCAGCCTCTGATTCCCCAGCTCTGATTCCCCGCCTCTGATTCCCCGTGTTTGATTCCCTGCCTCTGATTCCCCGCCTCTGATTCCCCATCTCTGATTCACCGCCTTTGATTCGCCACCTCTGATTCCCCATATCTGATTCCCCACCTCTGTTTCCCCGCATCTGATTCCCCGCCTCTGATTCTCCATATCTCATTCCCCGCCTCTGACTCCCCATCTCTGATTCCCGGACTCTGATTCCCCACCTCTGATTCCCGGCCTCTTATTCCCAGCATCTGATTCCAGGCCTCTGATTCCCGTCCTCTGACTCCCCGCTTCTGATTCTGATTCCCTGCCTCTGATTCCCCATCTCTGATTCCGCACATCTGATTACCTGCCTCTGATTCCCCACCTCTGATTCCCCATATCTGATTCCCCGCCTCTGTTTCCCCACCTCTGATTCTCCGCCTCTGTTTCCCCATATCTAATTCCCCACCTCTGATGCCCCAACTCTGATTCCCCGCCTCTGATTCCACAGCTCTGATTCCCCGCCTCTGATTCCCCACATCCGATTCCCCATATCTGATTCCCCGCCTCTGTTTCCCCGCCCCTGATTCCCCGCCTCTGTTTCCCCATATCTGATTCCCCGCCTCTGATTCCCAACTATGATTCCCCGCCTCTTATTCCCCAGCTCTGATTCCCCGCCTCTGTTTCCCCATATCTGATGCCCCGCCTCTATTTGCCCGCCTCTGATTCCCCGCCTCTGTTTCCCCATATCTGATTCCCCGCCTCTGATTCCCAACTATGATTCCCTGCCTCTAATTTCCCAGCTCTGATTCCCCGCCTCTGATTCCCCGTGTCTGATTTCCTGCCTCTGATTCCCCGCCTCTGATTACCCATGTCTGATTCACCACCTCTGATTCCCCACCTCTGATTCCCCATCTCTGATTCCGCACATCCGATTCCCTGCCTCTGATTCCCCGCCTCTGATTCACTGCCTCTGCTTCCCCAGCTCTGATTCCCCGCCTGTGATTCCCCGCGTCTTATTCCCTGCTTCTGATTCTGATTCCCTGCCTCTGATTCCCCATCTCTGATTCCGCACATCTGATTCCCTGCCTCTGATTCCCCACCTCTGATTCCCCATATCTGATTCCCCGCCTCTGTTTCCCCACCTCTGATTCCCCGCCTCTGTTTCCCCATATCTAAGTCCCCGCCTCTGATTCCCCAACTCTGATTCCCCACCTCTGATTCCCCAGCTCTCATTCCCCGCCTCTGATCCCCGCATCTGATTCCCTGCATCTGATTCCCAGCCTCTGATTCCCTGCCTCTGATTCCCAACCTCTGATTCCCCACCTCTGATTCCCCATATCTGATTCCCCGCCTCTGTTTCCACGCCTCTGATTCCCCGCCTCTGTTTCCCCATATCTGATTCCCCGCCTCTGAATCCCCAACTCTGATTCCCTGCCTCTGATTCCCCAGCTCTGATTCCCCGCCTTTGATTCCCCCGTCTGATTCCCAGCCTCTGAAACCCCGTGTCTGATTTCTTGCCTCTGATTCCCCGCCTCTGATTCCCCATCTCTGATTCACAGCCTCTGATTCCCCACCTCTGATTCCCCATCTCTGATTCCGCACATCTGATTCCCTGCCTCTGATTCCCCATCTCTGATTCACCGCCTTTGATTCGCCACCTCTGATTCCCCATATCTGATTCCCCGCCTCTGTTTCCCCGCCTCTGATTCCCCGCCTCTGATTCCCCATATCTCATTCCCCGCCTCTGAATCCCCATCTCTGATTCCCGGACTCTGATTCCCCACCTCTGATTCCCGGCCTCTTATTCCCGGCATCTGATTCCGGCCTCTGATTCCCGGCCTCTGATTCCCTGCTTCTGATTCTGATTCCCTGCCTTTGATTCCCCATCTCTGATTCTGCACATCTGATTCCCTGCCTCTGATTCCCCATCTCTGATTCCCCATATCTGATTCCCCTTCTCTGTTTCCCCGCCTCTGATTCCCCGCCTCTGTTTCCCAATATCTAAGTCCCCGCCTCTGATTCCCCAACTCTGATTCCCCACCTCTGATTCCCCAGCTCTGATTCCCCGCCTCTGATTCCCCGCATCTGATTCCCTGCATCTGATTCCAAGCCTCTGATTCCCTGCCTCTGATTCCCAACCTCTGATTCCCCACCTCTGATTCCCCATATCTGATTCCCAGCCTCTGTTTCCCCGCCTCTGATTCCCTGCCTCTGTTTCCCCATATCTGATTCCCGGCCTCTGATTCCCCGCCTCTGATTCCCCGCCTCTGATTCCCTGCCTCTGATTACCCATCTCCGATTCCGCACATCTGATTCCCTGCCTCTGATTCCCCGCCTCTGATTCCCCGCCTCCGATTCCCTGCCTCTGATTCCCAACCTCTGATTCCCCACCTCTGATTCCCCGTGTTTGATTCCCCGCCTCTGTTTCCCCGCCTCTGATTCCCCGCCTCTGATTCCCCAACTCTAATTCCCCGCCTCTGATTCCCCATCTCTGATTCACCGCCTTTGATTCTCCACCTCTGATTTCCCATATCTGATTCCTCGCCTCTGTTTCCCCGCCTCTGATTCCCCGCCTCTGATTCCCCAGCTCTGATTCCCCGCCTCTGATTTTCCGTGTTTGATTCCCTGCCTCTGATTCCCGGCCTCTGATTCCCCATCTCTGATTCACCCCCTTTGATTCGCCACCTCTGATTCCCCATATCTGATTCCCCGCCTCTGTTTCCCCGCCTCTGATTCCCCGCCTCTGATTCCCCAGCTCTGATTCCCCGCCTCTGATTCCCCGTGTTTGATTCCCTGCCTCTGATTCCCCGCCTCTGATTCCCCATCTCTGATTCACCGCCTTTGATTCGCCACCTCTGATTCCCCATATCTGATTCCTCGCCTCTGTTTCCCCGCCTCTGATTCCCCGCCTCTGATTCCCCAGCTCTGATTCCCCGCCTCTGATTTTCCGTGTTTGATTCCCTGCCTCTGATTCCCGGCCTCTGATTCCCCATATCTGATTCCCCGCCTCTGAATCCCCAACTCTGATTCCCTGCCTCTGATTCCCCAGCTCTGATTCCCCGCCTTTGATTCCCCCGTCTGATTCCCAGCCTCTGAAACCCCGTGTCTGATTTCTTGCCTCTGATTCCCCGCCTCTGATTCCCCATCTCTGATTCACAGCCTCTGATTCCCCACCTCTGATTCCCAATCTCTGATTCCGCACATCTGATTCCCTGCCTCTGATTCCACGACTCTGATCCCCACCTCTGATTCCCCAGCTCTGATTCCCCGCCTCTGATTCCCCAACCCTGATTCCCCGCCTCTGATTCCCCAGCTCTGATTCCCCGCCTCTGATTCCCCGTGTTTGATTCCCTGCCTCTGATAACCCGCCTCTGATTCCCCATCTCTGATTCACCGCCTTTGATTCGCCACCTCTGATTCCCCATATCTGATTCCTTGCCTCTGTTTCCCCGCCTCTGATTCCCCGCCTCTGATTCCCCAGCTCTGATTCCCCGCCACTGATTTTCCGTGTTTGATTCCCTGCCTCTGATTCCCCAGCTCTGATTCCCCGCCTTTGATTCCCCCGTCTGATTCCCAGCCTCTGAAACCCCGTGTCTGATTGCTTGCCTCTGATTCCCCGCCTCTGATTCCCCATCTCTGATTCACAGCCTCTGAATCCCCACCTCTGATTCCCCATCTCTGATTCCGCACATCTGATTCCCTGCCTCTGATTCCCCGACTCTGATCCCCACCTCTGATTCCCCAGCTCTGATTCCCCGCCTCTGATTCCCCAACTCTGATTCCCCGCCTCTGATTCCCCAGCTCTGATTCCCCGCCTCTGATTCCCCGTGTTTGATTCCCTGCCTCTGATTCCCCGCCTCTGATTCCCCAGCTCTGATTCCCCGCCTCTGATTCCCCGTGTTTGATTCCCTGCCTCTGATTCCCCGCCTCTGATTCCCCATCTCTGATTCACCGCCTTTGATTCGCCACCTCTGATTCCCCATATCTGATTCCTCGCCTCTGTTTCCCCGCCTCTGATTCCCCGCCTCTGATTCCCCAGCTCTGATTCCCCGCCTCTGATTTTCCGTGTTTGATTCCCTGCCTCTGATTCCCGGCCTCTGATTCCCCATATCTGATTCCCCGCCTCTGAATCCCCAACTCTGATTCCCTGCCTCTGATTCCCCAGCTCTGATTCCCCGCCTTTGATTCCCCCGTCTGATTCCCAGCCTCTGAAACCCCGTGTCTGATTTCTTGCCTCTGATTCCCCGCCTCTGATTCCCCATCTCTGATTCACAGCCTCTGATTCCCCACCTCTGATTCCCAATCTCTGATTCCGCACATCTGATTCCCTGCCTCTGATTCCACGACTCTGATCCCCACCTCTGATTCCCCAGCTCTGATTCCCCGCCTCTGATTCCCCAACCCTGATTCCCCGCCTCTGATTCCCCAGCTCTGATTCCCCGCCTCTGATTCCCCGTGTTTGATTCCCTGCCTCTGATAACCCGCCTCTGATTCCCCATCTCTGATTCACCGCCTTTGATTCGCCACCTCTGATTCCCCATATCTGATTCCTTGCCTCTGTTTCCCCGCCTCTGATTCCCCGCCTCTGATTCCCCAGCTCTGATTCCCCGCCACTGATTTTCCGTGTTTGATTCCCTGCCTCTGATTCCCCAGCTCTGATTCCCCGCCTTTGATTCCCCCGTCTGATTCCCAGCCTCTGAAACCCCGTGTCTGATTGCTTGCCTCTGATTCCCCGCCTCTGATTCCCCATCTCTGATTCACAGCCTCTGAATCCCCACCTCTGATTCCCCATCTCTGATTCCGCACATCTGATTCCCTGCCTCTGATTCCCCGACTCTGATCCCCACCTCTGATTCCCCAGCTCTGATTCCCCGCCTCTGATTCCCCAACTCTGATTCCCCGCCTCTGATTCCCCAGCTCTGATTCCCCGCCTCTGATTCCCCGTGTTTGATTCCCTGCCTCTGATTCCCCGCCTCTGATTCCCCATCTCTGATTCACCGCCTTTGATTCGCCACCTCTGATTCCCCATATCTGATTCCTCGCCTCTGTTTCCCCGCCTCTGATTCCCCGCCTCTGATTCCCCAGCTCTGATTCCCCGCCTCTGATTTTTTGTGTTTGATTCCCTGCCTCTGATTCCCGGCCTCTGATTCCCCATCTCTGATTCACCGCCTTTGATTCGCCACCTCTGATTCCCCATATCTGATTCCCCGCCTCTGTTTCCCCGCCTCTGATTCCCCGCCTCTGATTCCCCAGCTCTGATTCCCCGCCTCTGATTCCCCAGCTCTGATTCCCCGCCTCTGATTCCCCGTGTTTGATTCCCTGCCTCTGATTCCCCGCCTCTGATTCCCCATCTCTGATTCACCGCCTTTGATTCTCCACCTCTGATTCCCCATATCTGATTCCTCGCCTCTGTTTCCCCGCCTCTGATTCCCCGCCTCTGATTCCCCAGCTCTGATTCCCCGCCTCTGATTTTCCGTGTTTGATTCCCTGCCTCTGATTCCCGGCCTCTGATTCCCCATCTCTGATTCACCCCCTTTGATTCGCCACCTCTGATTCCCCATATCTGATTCCCCGCCTCTGTTTCCCCGCCTCTGATTCCCCGCCTCTGATTCCCCAGCTCTGATTCCCCGCCTCTGATTCCCCGTGTTTGATTCCCTGCCTCTGATTCCCCGCCTCTGATTCCCCATCTCTGATTCACCGCCTTTGATTCGCCACCTCTGATTCCCCATATCTGATTCCTCGCCTCTGTTTCCCCGCCTCTGATTCCCCGCCTCTGATTCCCCAGCTCTGATTCCCCGCCTCTGATTTTCCGTGTTTGATTCCCTGCCTCTGATTCCCGGCCTCTGATTCCCCATATCTGATTCCCCGCCTCTGAATCCCCAACTCTGATTCCCTGCCTCTGATTCCCCAGCTCTGATTCCCCGCCTTTGATTCCCCCGTCTGATTCCAGCCTCTGAAACCCCGTGTCTGATTTCTTGCCTCTGATTCCCCGCCTCTGATTCCCCATCTCTGATTCACAGCCTCTGATTCCCCACCTCTGATTCCCAATCTCTGATTCCGCACATCTGATTCCCTGCCTCTGATTCCCCGACTCTGATCCCCACCTCTGATTCCCCAGCTCTGATTCCCCGCCTCTGATTCCCCAACCCTGATTCCCCGCCTCTGATTCCCCAGCTCTGATTCCCCGCCTCTGATTCCCCGTGTTTGATTCCCTGCCTCTGATTCCCCGCCTCTGATTCCCCATCTCTGATTCACCGCCTTTGATTCGCCACCTCTGATTCCCCATATCTGATTCCTCGCCTCTGTTTCCCCGCCTCTGATTCCCCGCCTCTGATTCCCCAGCTCTGATTCCCCGCCACTGATTTTCCGTGTTTGATTCCCTGCCTCTGATTCCCCAGCTCTGATTCCCCGCCTTTGATTCCCCCGTCTGATTCCCAGCCTCTGAAACCCCGTGTCTGATTGCTTGCCTCTGATTCCCCGCCTCTGATTCCCCATCTCTGATTCACAGCCTCTGATTCCCCAACTCTGATTCCCCATCTCTGATTCCGCACATCTGATTCCCTGCCTCTGATTCAACGACTCTGATCCCCACCTCTGATTCCCCAGCTCTGATTCCCCGCCTCTGATTCCCCAACTCTGATTCCCCGCCTCTGATTCCCCAGCTCTGATTCCCCGCCTCTGATTCCCCGTGTTTGATTCCCTGCCTCTGATTCCCCGCCTCTGATTCCCCATCTCTGATTCACCACCTTTGATTCGCCACCTCTGATTCCCCATATCTGATTCCTCGCCTCTGTTTCCCCGCCTCTGATTCCCCGCCTCTGATTCCCCAGCTCTGATTCCCCGCCTCTGATTTTCCGTGTTTGATTCCCTGCCTCTGATTCCCGGCCTCTGATTCCCCATCTCTGATTCACCGCCTTTGATTCGCCACCTCTGATTCCCCATATCTGATTCCCCGCCTCTGTTTCCCCGCCTCTGATTCCCCGCCTCTGATTCCCCATATCTCATTCCCCGCCTCTGAATCCCCATCTCTGATTCCCGGACTCTGATTCCCCACCTCTGATTCCCGGCCTCTTATTCCCGGCATCTGATTCCGGCCTCTGATTCTCGGCCTCTGATTCCCTGCTTCTGATTCTGATTCCCTGCCTCTGATTCCCCATCTCTGATTCCGCACATCTGATTCCCTGCCTCTGATTCCCCGCCTCTGATTCCCCGCCTCTGTTTCCCAATATCTAAGTCCCCGCCTCTGATTCCCCAACTCTGATTCCCCACCTCTGATTCCCCAGCTCTGATTCCCCGCCTCTGATTCCCCGCATCTGATTCCCTGCATCTGATTCCAAGCCTCCGATTCCCTGCCTCTGATTCCCAACCTCTGATTCCCCACCTCTGATTCCGCACATCTGATTCCCTGCCGCTGATTCCCCGACTCTGATCCCCACCTCTGATTCCCCAGCGCTGATTCCCCGCCTCTGATTCCCCGTGTTTGATTCCCTGCCTCTGATTCCCCGCCTCTGATTCCCCATCTCTGATTCATCGCCTTTGATTCCCGGCCTCTTATTCCCGGCATCTGATTCCGGCCTCTGATTCCCGACCTCTGATTCCCTGCTTCTGATTCCCCATCTCTGATTCCGCAAATCTAATTCCCTGCCTCTGATTCCCCACCTCTGATTCCCCATATCTGATTCCCCACCTCTGTTTCCCGGCCTCTGATTCCCCGCTTCTGATTCTGATTCCCTGCCTCTGATTCCCCATCTCGATTCCGCACATCTGATTCCCTGCCTCTGATTCCCCACCTCTGATTCCCCATATCTGATTTCCCGCCTCTGTTTCCCCGCCTCTGATTCCCCGCCTCTGTTTCCCCATATCTAATTCCCAACCTCTGATGCCCCAACTCTGATTCCCTGCCTCTGATTCCCCGCGTTCTATTCCCTGCCTCTGATTCCCCGCCTGTGATTCCCCATCTCTGATTCACCACCTCTGATTCCCCACCTCTGATTCCCCATATCTAATTCCCCGCCTCTGTTTGCCCGACTCTGATTCCCCGCCTCTGTTTCCCCATATCTGATTCCCCGCCTCTGAATCCCCAACTCTGATTCCCTGCCTCTGATTCCCCAGCTCTGATTCCCCGCCTTTGATTCCCCCGTCTGATTCCCAGCCTCTGAAACCCCGTGTCTGATTTCTTGCCTCTGATTCCCCGCCTCTGATTCCCCATCTCTGATTCACAGCCTCTGATTCCCCACCTCTGATTCCCCATCTCTGATTCCGCACATCTGATTCCCTGCCTCTGATTCCCCGACTCTGATCCCCACCTCTGATTCCCCAGCTCTGATTCCCCGCCTCTGATTCCCCAACTCTGATTCCCCGCCTCTGATTCCCCAGCTCTGATTCCCCGCCTCTGATTCCCCGTGTTTGATTCCCTGCCTCTGATTCCCCGCCTCTGATTCCCCATCTCTGATTCACCGCCTTTGATTCGCCACCTCTGATTCCCCATATCTGATTCCTCGCCTCTGTTTCCCCGCCTCTGATTCCCCGCCTCTGATTCACCATATCTCATTCCCCGCCTCTGATTCCCCATCTCTGATTCCCGGACTCTGATTCCCCACCTCTGATTCCCGGCCTCTTATTCCCGGCATCTGATTCCGGCCTCTGATTCCCGGCCTCTGATTCCCTGCTTCTGATTCCCCATCTCTGATTCCGCAAATCTAATTCCCTGCCTCTGATTCCCCACCTCTGATTCCCCATATCTGATTCCCCGCCTCTGTTTCCCCGCCTCTGATTCCCCGCCTCTGTTTCCCCATATCTAAGTCCCCGCCTCTGATTCCCCAACTTTGATTCCCCACCTCTGATTCCCCAGCTCTGATTCCCCGCCTCTGATTCCCAGCCTCTGATTCCCAACCTCTGATTCCCCACCTCTGATTCCCCATATCTGATTCCCCGCCTCTGTTTCCCCGCCTCTGATTCCCCGCCTCTGTTTCCCCATATCTGATCCCCGCCTCTATTTGCCCGCGTCTGATTCCCCGCCTCTGTTTCCCCATATCTGATTCCCCGCCTCTGAATCCCCAACTCTGATTCCCTGCCTCTAATTTCCCAGCTCTGATTCCCCGCCTCTGATTCCCCGCGTCTGATTACCGGCCTCTGATTCCCCGCCTCTGATTCCCCATCTCTGATTCACAACCTCTGATTCCCCACCTCTGATACCCCATATCTGATTCCCCGCCTCTGTTTCCCCGCCTCTGATTCCCCACCTCTGATTCCCAATATCTGATTCCCCGCCTCTGATTCCCCACCTCTGATTCCCCGCCTCTGATTCGCCAGCTATGATTCCCCGCCTCTGATTCCCCGTGTTTGATTCCCTGCCTCTGATTCCCGGCCTCTGATTCCCCATCTCTGATTCACCGCCTTATATTCGCCACCTCTGATTCCCCATATCTGATTCCCCGCCTCTGTTTCCCCGCCTCTGATTCCCCGCCTCTGATTCCCCATATCTCATTCCCCGCCTCTGAATCCCCATCTCTGATTCCCGGACTCTGATTCCCCACCTCTGATTCCCTGCTTCTGATTCTGATTCCCTGCCTTTGATTCCCCATCTCTGATTCCGCACATCTGATTCCCTGCCTCTGATTCCCCATCTCTGATTCCCCATATCTGATTCCCCGCCTCTGTTTCCCCGCCTCTGATTCCCCGCCTCTGTTTCCCAATATCTAAGTCCCCGCCTCTGATTCCCCAACTCTAATTCCCCACCTCTGATTCCCCAGCTCTGATTCCCCGCCTCTGATTCCCCGCATCTGATTCCCTGCATCTGATTCCAAGCCTCTTATTCCCTGCCTCTGATTCCCAACCTCTGATTCCCCACCTCTGATTCCCCATATCTGATTCCCAGCCTATGTTTCCCCGCCTCTGATTCCCCGCCTCTGTTTCCCCATATCTGATTCCCGGCCTCTGGTTCCCCGCCTCTGATTCCCCGCCTCTGATTCCCTGCCTCTGATTCCGCATCTCCGATTCCGCACATCTGATTCCCTGCCTCTGATTCCCCGCCTCTGATTCCCCGCCTCTGATTCCCTGCCTCTGATTCCCAACCTCTGATTCCCCACCTCTGATTCCCCGTGTTTGATTCCCCGCCTCTGTTTCCCCGCCTCTGAATCCCCGCCTCTGATTCCCCAACTCTAATTCCCCGCCTCTGATTCCCCATATCTGATTCCCCGCCTCTGATTCCCCACCCCTGTTTCCCCATATCTGATTCCCTGCCTCTGATTCCCCAACTTTGATTCCCAGCATCTGATTCCCCAGCTCTGATTCCCCGCCTCTGATTCCCCGCATCTGATTCCCTGCATCTGATTCCAAGACTCTGATTCCCTGCCTCTGATTCCCAACCTCTGATTCCCCACCTCTGATTCCCCATATCTGATCCCCAGCCTCTGTTTCCCCGCCTCTGTTTCCCCATATCTGATTCCCGGCCTCTGATTCCCCGCCTCTGATTCCCCGCCTCTGATTCCCTGCCTCTGATTCCCCATCTCCGATTCCGCACATCTGATTCCCTGCCTCTGATTCCCCGCCTCTGATTCCCCGCCTCTGATTCGCTGCATCTGATTCCCAACCTCTGATTCCCCACCTCTGATTCCCCGTGTTTGATTCCCGGCCTCTGTTTCCCCGCCTCTGATTCCCCGCCTCTGATTCCCCAACTCTAATTCCCCGCCTCTGATTCCCCATATCTGATTCCCTGCCTCTGTTTCCCCGCCTCTGATTCCCCGCCCCTGTTTCCCCATATCTGATTCCCTGCCTCTGATTCCCCAACTTTGATTCCCAGCCTCTGATTCCCCAGCTCTGATTCCCCGCCTCTGATTCCCCGTGTTTGATTCCCTGCCTCTGATTCCCCGCCTCTGATTCCCCATCTCTGATTCACCGCCTTTGATTCGCCACCTCTGATTCCCCATATCTGATTCCCCACCTCTGTTTCCCCGCCTCTGATTCCCCGCCTCTGATTCTCCATATCTCATTCCCCGCCTCTGAATCCCCATCTCTGATTCCCGGACTCTGATTCCCCACCTCTAATTCTCGGCCTCTTATTCCCAGCATCTGATTCCAGGCCTCTGATTCCCGGCCTCTGACTCCCCGCTTCTGATTCTGATTCCCTGCCTCTGATTCCCCATCTCTGATTCCGCACATCTGATTACCTGCCTCTGATTCCCCACCTCTGATTCCCCATATCTGATTCCCCGCCTCTGTTTCCACGCCTCTGATTCCCCGCCTCTGTTTCCCCATATCTAATTCCCCACCTCTGATGCCCCAACTCTGATTCCCCGCCTCTGATTCCCTAGCTCTGATTCACCGCCTTTGATTCGCCACCTCTGATTCCCCATATCTGATTCCCCACCTCTGTTTCCCCGCATCTGATTCCCCGCCTCTGATTCACCATATCTCATTCCCCGCCTCTGACTCCCCATCTCTGATTCCCGGACTCTGATTCCCCACCTCTGATTCCCGGCCTCTTATTCCCAGCATCTGATTCCAGGCCTCTGATTCCCGTCCTCTGACTCCCCGCTTCTGATTCTGATTCCCTGCCTCTGATTCCCCATCTCTGATTCCGCACATCTGATTACCTGCCTCTGATTCCCCACCTCTGATTCCCCATATCTGATTCCCCGCCTCTGTTTCCACGCCTCTGATTCCCCGCCTCTGTTTCCCCATATCTAATTCCCCACCTCTGATGCCCCAACTCTGATTCCCCGCCTCTGATTCCACAGCTCTGATTCCCCGCCTCTGATTCCCCACATCCGATTCCCCATATCTGATTCCCCGCCTCTGTTTCCCCGCCCCTGATTCCCCGCCTCTGTTTCCCCATATCTGATTCCCCGCCTCTGATTCCCAACTATGATTCCCCGCCTCTTATTCCCCAGCTCTGATTCCCCGCCTCTGTTTCCCCATATCTGATTCCCCGCCTCTATTTGCCCGCCTCTGATTCCCCGCCTCTGTTTCCCCATATCTGATTCCCCGCCTCTGATTCCCAACTATGATTCCCTGCCTCTAATTTCCCAGCTCTGATTCCCCGCCTCTGATTCCCCGTGTCTGATTTCCTGCCTCTGATTCCCCGCCTCTGATTACCCATGTATGATTCACCGCCTCTGATTCCCCACCTCTGATTCCCCATCTCTGATTCCGCACATCCGATTCCCTGACTCTGATTCCCCGCCTCTGATTCACTGCCTCTTCTTCCCCAGCTCTGATTCCCCGCCTCTGATTCCCCGCGTCTTATTCCCTGCTTCTGATTCTGATTCCCTGCCTCTGATTCCCCATCTCTGATTCCGCACATCTGATTCCCTGCCTCTGATTCCCCACCTCTGATTCCCCATATGTGATTCCCCGCCTCTGTTTCCCCACCTCTGATTCCCCGCCTCCTGTTTCCCCATATCTAAGTCCCCGCCTCTGATTCCCCAACTCTGATTCCCCACCTCTGATTCCCCAGCTCTCATTCCCCGCCTCTGATCCCCGCATCTGATTCCCTGCATCTGATTCCCAGCCTCTGATTCCCTGCCTCTGATTCCCAACCTCTGATTCCCCACCTCTGATTCCCCATATCTGATCCCCAGCCTCTGTTTCCCCGCCTCTGTTTCCCCATATCTGATTCCCGGCCTCTGATTCCCCGCCTCTGATTCCCCGCCTCTGATTCCCTGCCTCTGATTCCCCATCTCCGATTCCGCACATCTGATTCCCTGCCTCTGATTCCCCGCCTCTGATTCCCCGCCTCTGATTCGCTGCATCTGATTCCCAACCTCTGATTCCCCACCTCTGATTCCCCGTGTTTGATTCCCGGCCTCTGTTTCCCCGCCTCTGATTCCCCGCCTCTGATTCCCCAACTCTAATTCCCCGCCTCTGATTCCCCATATCTGATTCCCTGCCTCTGTTTCCCCGCCTCTGATTCCCCGCCCCTGTTTCCCCATATCTGATTCCCTGCCTCTGATTCCCCAACTTTGATTCCCAGCCTCTGATTCCCCAGCTCTGATTCCCCGCCTCTGATTCCCCGTGTTTGATTCCCTGCCTCTGATTCCCCGCCTCTGATTCCCCATCTCTGATTCACCGCCTTTGATTCGCCACCTCTGATTCCCCATATCTGATTCCCCACCTCTGTTTCCCCGCCTCTGATTCCCCGCCTCTGATTCTCCATATCTCATTCCCCGCCTCTGAATCCCCATCTCTGATTCCCGGACTCTGATTCCCCACCTCTAATTCTCGGCCTCTTATTCCCAGCATCTGATTCCAGGCCTCTGATTCCCGGCCTCTGACTCCCCGCTTCTGATTCTGATTCCCTGCCTCTGATTCCCCATCTCTGATTCCGCACATCTGATTACCTGCCTCTGATTCCCCACCTCTGATTCCCCATATCTGATTCCCCGCCTCTGTTTCCACGCCTCTGATTCCCCGCCTCTGTTTCCCCATATCTAATTCCCCACCTCTGATGCCCCAACTCTGATTCCCCGCCTCTGATTCCCTAGCTCTGATTCACCGCCTTTGATTCGCCACCTCTGATTCCCCATATCTGATTCCCCACCTCTGTTTCCCCGCATCTGATTCCCCGCCTCTGATTCACCATATCTCATTCCCCGCCTCTGACTCCCCATCTCTGATTCCCGGACTCTGATTCCCCACCTCTGATTCCCGGCCTCTTATTCCCAGCATCTGATTCCAGGCCTCTGATTCCCGTCCTCTGACTCCCCGCTTCTGATTCTGATTCCCTGCCTCTGATTCCCCATCTCTGATTCCGCACATCTGATTACCTGCCTCTGATTCCCCACCTCTGATTCCCCATATCTGATTCCCCGCCTCTGTTTCCACGCCTCTGATTCCCCGCCTCTGTTTCCCCATATCTAATTCCCCACCTCTGATGCCCCAACTCTGATTCCCCGCCTCTGATTCCACAGCTCTGATTCCCCGCCTCTGATTCCCCACATCCGATTCCCCATATCTGATTCCCCGCCTCTGTTTCCCCGCCCCTGATTCCCCGCCTCTGTTTCCCCATATCTGATTCCCCGCCTCTGATTCCCAACTATGATTCCCCGCCTCTTATTCCCCAGCTCTGATTCCCCGCCTCTGTTTCCCCATATCTGATTCCCCGCCTCTATTTGCCCGCCTCTGATTCCCCGCCTCTGTTTCCCCATATCTGATTCCCCGCCTCTGATTCCCAACTATGATTCCCTGCCTCTAATTTCCCAGCTCTGATTCCCCGCCTCTGATTCCCCGTGTCTGATTTCCTGCCTCTGATTCCCCGCCTCTGATTACCCATGTATGATTCACCGCCTCTGATTCCCCACCTCTGATTCCCCATCTCTGATTCCGCACATCCGATTCCCTGACTCTGATTCCCCGCCTCTGATTCACTGCCTCTTCTTCCCCAGCTCTGATTCCCCGCCTCTGATTCCCCGCGTCTTATTCCCTGCTTCTGATTCTGATTCCCTGCCTCTGATTCCCCATCTCTGATTCCGCACATCTGATTCCCTGCCTCTGATTCCCCACCTCTGATTCCCCATATGTGATTCCCCGCCTCTGTTTCCCCACCTCTGATTCCCCGCCTCCTGTTTCCCCATATCTAAGTCCCCGCCTCTGATTCCCCAACTCTGATTCCCCACCTCTGATTCCCCAGCTCTCATTCCCCGCCTCTGATCCCCGCATCTGATTCCCTGCATCTGATTCCCAGCCTCTGATTCCCTGCCTCTGATTCCCAACCTCTGATTCCCCACCTCTGATTCCCCATATCTGATTCCCCGCCTCTGTTTCCACGCCTCTGATTCCCCGCCTCTGTTTCCCCATATCTGATTCCCCGCCTCTATTTGCCCACCTCTGATTCCCCACCTCTGTTTCCCTATATCTGATTCCCCGCCTCTGAATCCCCAACTCTGATTCCCTGCATCTAATTCCCCAGCTCTGATTCCCCGCCTCTGATTCCCCGTGTCTGATTTCCTGCCTCTCATTCCCCGCCTCTGATTACCCATGTCTGATTAACCGCCTCTGATTCCCCACCTCTGATTCCCCATCTCTGATTCCGCACATCCGATTCCCTGCCTCTGATTCCCCGCCTCTGATTCACCGCCTCTGATTCCCGGCCTCTGATTTCCCGCCTCTGATTCCCTGCCACTGATACCCCGCCCCTGATTCCCCACCTCTGATTCCCCATATCTGATTCCCCGCCTCTGTTTCCCCGCCTCTGATTCCCCGCCTCTGATTCCCCATATCTCATTCCCCGCCTCTGAATCCCCATCTCTGATTCCCGGACTCTGATTCCCCACCTCTGATTCCCGTCCTCTTATTCCCGGCATCTGATTCCGGCCTCTGATTCCCTGCTTCTGATTCTGATTCCCTGCCTTTGATTCCCCATCTCTGATTCCGCACATCTGATTCCCTGCCTCTGATTCCCCACCTCTGATTCCCCAGCTCTGATTCCCCGCATCTGATTCCCCGTGTTTGATTCCCTGCCTCTGATTCCCGGCCTCTGATTCCCCATCTCTGATTCACCGCCTTTGATTCGCAACCTCTGATTCCCCATATCTAATTCCCCGCCTCTGTTTCCCCGCCTCTGATTCCCCGCCTCTGATTCCCCATATCTCATTCCCCGCCTCTAAATCCCCATCTCTGATTCCCGGACTCTGATTCCCCACCTCTGATTCCCGGCCTCTTATTCCCGGCATCTGATTCCGGCCTCTGATTCCCGGCCTCTGATTCCCTGCTTCTGATTCTGATTCCCTGCCTCTGATTCCCCATCTCTGATTCCGCACATCTGATTCCCTGCCTCTCATTCCCCACCTCTGATTCCCCATATCTGATTCCCCGCCTCTGTTTCCCCACCTTTGATTCCCCGCCTCTCTTTCCCAATATCTAAGTCCCCGCCTCTGATTCCCCAACTCTGATTCCCCACCTCTGATTCCCCGGCTCTGATTCCCCGCCTCTGATTCCCAGCATCTGATTCCCTGCAACTGATTCCAAGCCTCTTATTCCCTGCCTCTGATTCCCAACCTCTGATTCCCAACCTCTGATTCCACACCTCTGATTCCCCATATCTGATTCCCCGCCTCTGTTTCCCCGCCTCTGATTCCCCGCCTCTGATTCCCCATATCTCATTCCCCGCCTCTGATTCCGCATCTCTGATTCCCAACCTCTGATTCCCCACCTCTGATTCCCCATATCTGATTCCCCGCCTCTGTTTCCCCGCCTCTGTTTCCCCATATCTGATCCCCGCCTCTATTTGCACGCCTCTGATTCCCCGCCTCTGTTTCCCCATATCTGATTCCCCGCCTCTGAATCCCCAACTCTGATTCCCTGCCTCTAATTTCCCATGTCTGATTCCCCGCCTCTGATTCCCCGCGTCTGATTTCCGGCCTCTGATTCCCCGCCTCTGATTCCCCATCTCTGATTCACAACCTCTGATTCCCCACCTCTGATTCCCCATATCTGATTCCCCGCCTCTGTTTCCCCGCCTCTGATTCCCCACCTCTGATTCCCAATATCTGATTCCCCGCCTCTGATTCCCCACCTCTGATTCCCCGCCTCTGATTCGCCAGCTATGATTCCCCGCCTCTGATTCCCCGCGTCTTATTCCCTGCCTCTGATTCCCCGCCTCTGATTCCACATCTCTGATTCACCACCTCTGATTCCCCGCGTCTGATTCCCCGCCTCTGATTCCCCATCTCTGATTCCCCATCTCTGATTCCCCAATTCTGATTCCCCGCCTCTGATTCCCCAGCTCTGATTCCTCGCCTCTGATTCCCTTCCACTGATTCCCAACCTCTGATTCCCCACCTCTGATTTCCCATATTGATTCCCTGCGTCTGATTCCCCGCCTCTGATTCCCCAACTCTGATTCACCGCCTCTGATTCCCCAGCTCTAATTCCCCGCCTCTGATTCCCCGTGTTTGATTCCCTGCCTCTGATTCCCGGCCTCTGATTCCCTATCTCTGATTCACCGCCGTTGATTTGCCTCCTCTGATTCCCCAAATCTGATTCCCCGCCTCTGAATCCCCATCTCTGATTCCCGGACTCTGATTCCCCACCTCTGATTCCCTGCCTCTTATTCCCGGCATCTGATTCCGGCCTCTGATTCCCGGCCTCTGATTCCCTGCTTTTGATTCTGATTCCCTGCCTCTGATTCCCCATCTCTGATTCCGCACATCTGATTCCCTGCCTCTGATTACCCCCCTCTGTTTCCCCGCCTCTGATTCCCCGCCTCTGTTTCCCAATATCTAAGTCCCCGCCTCTGATTCCCCAACTCTGATTCCCCACCTCTGATTCCCCAGCTCTGATTCCCCGCCTCTGATTCCCCGCATCTGATTCCCTGCATCTGATTCCAAGCCTCTGATTCCCTGCCTCTGATTCCCAACCTCTGATTCCCCACCTCTGATTCCCCATATCTGATTCCCCGCCTCTGTTTCCCCGCCTCTGATTCCCCACCTCTGTTTCCCAATATCTGATTCCCGGCCTCTGATTCCCCGCCTCTGATTCCCCGCCTCTGATTCCCTGCCTCTGATTCCCCATCTCCGATTCCGCACATCTGATTCCCTGCCTCTGATTCCCCTCCTCTGATTCCCCGCCTCTGATTCCCTGCCTCTGATTCCCAACCTCTGATTCCCCACCTCTGATTCCCCATATCTGATTCCCCGCCTCTGTTTCCCCGCCTCTGATTCCCCTCCTCTGATTCCCCAACTCTAATTTCCCGCCTCTGATTCCCCAGCTCTGATTCCCCGTGTTTGATTCCCTGCCTCTGATTCCCTGCCCTGATTCCCCATCTCTGTTTCACCGCCTTTGATTCGCCACCTCTGATTCCACATATCTGATTCCCCGCCTCTGTTTCCCCGCCTCTGATTCCCTGCCTCTGATTCCCAACCTCTGATTCCACACCTCTGATTCCCCATATCTGATTCCCCGCCTCTGATTCCCCGCCTCTGATTCCCTGCATCTGATTCCAAGCCTCTGATTCCCTGCCTCTGATTCCCAACCTCTGATTCCCCACCTCTGATTCCCCATATCTGATTCCCCGCCTCTGTTTCCCCACCTCTGATTCCCACCTCTGTTTCCCCATATCTGATTCCCGGCCTCTGATTTCCCGCCTCTGATTCCCCGCCTCTGATTCCCTGCCTCTGATTCCCCATCTCCGATTCCGCACATCTGATTCCCTGCCTCTGATTCCCCGCCTCTGATTCTCCACCTCTGATTCCCTGCCTCTGATTCCCAACCTCTGATTCCCCACCTCTGATTCCCCATATCTGATTCCCCGCCTCTGTTTCCCCGCCTCTGATCCCCCTCCTCTGATTCCCCAACTCTAATTCCCCGCCTCTGATTCCCCAGCTCTGATTCCCCGTGTTTGATTCCCTGCCTCTGATTCCCTGCCCTGATTCCCCATCTCTGTTTCACCGCCTTTGATTCGCCACCTCTGATTCCCCATATCTGATTCCCCGCCTCTGTTTCCCCGCCTCTGATTCCCTGCCTCTGATTCCCAATCTCTGATTCCACACCTCTGATTCCCAATATCTGATTCCCCGCCTCTGATTCCCCACCTCTGATTCCCCGCCTCTGATTCGCCAGCTATGATTCCCCACCTCTTATTCCCCGCGTCTGATTCCCTGCCTCTGATTCCCCGCCTCTGATTCCACATCTCTGATTCACCACCTCTGATTCCCCGCGTCTGACTCCCTGCCTCTGATTCCCGGACTCTGATTCCCCACCTCTGATTCCCGGCCTTTTATTCCCGGCATCTGATTCCGGCCTCTGATTCCCGGCCTCTGATTCCCTGCCTATGATTCTGATTCCCTGCCTCTGATTCCCCATCTCTGATTCCGCACATCTAATTCCCTGCCTCTGATTCCCCACCTCTGATTCCCCATATCTGATTCCCCGCCTCTGTTTCCCCGCCTCTTATTCACCGCCTCTGTTTCCCCATATCTAAGTCCCCGCCTCTGATTCCCCAACTTTGATTCCCCACCTCTGATTCCCCAGCTCTGATTCCCCGCCTCTGATTCCCCGCATATGATTCCATGCATCTGATTCCCAGCCTCTGATTCCCAGCCTCTGATTCCCAACCTCTGATTCCCCACCTCTGATTCCCTATATCTGATTCCCCGCCTCTGTTTCCCCGCCTATGATTCCCCGCCTCTGTTTCCCCATATCTGATTCCCCGCCTCTGAATTCCCAACTCTGATTCCCTGCCTCTAATTTCCCATGTCTGATTCCCCGCCTCTGATACCCCGCGTCTGATTACCGGCCTCTGATTCCCCGCCTCTGATTCCCCATCTCTGATTCACAACCTCTGATTCCCCACCTCTGATTCCCCATATCTGATTCCCCGCCTCTGTTTCCCCGCCTCTGATTCCCCACCTCTGATTCCCAATATCTGATTCCCCGCCTCTGATTCCCCACCTCTGATTCCCCGCCTCTGATTCGCCAGCTATGATTCCCCGCCTCTGATTCCCCGCGTCTGATTCCCTGCCTCTGATTCCCCGCCTCTAATTCCACATCTCTGATTCACCACCTCTGATTCCACGCGTCTGATTCCCCGCATCTGATTCCCCATCTCTGATTCCCCATCTCTGATTCCCCAATTCTGATTCCCCGCCTCTGATTCCCCAGCTCTGATTCCTCGCCTCTGATTCCCTTCCTCTGATTCCCAACCTCTGATTCCCCACCTCTGATTTCCCATATTGATTCCCTGCATCTGATTCCCCGCCTCTGATTCCCCAACTCTGATTCCCCGCCTCTGATTCCCCAGCTCTGATTCCCCGCCTCTGATTCCCCGTGTTTGATTCCCTGCCTCTGATTCCCGGCCTCTGATTCCCCATCTCTGATTCACCGCCTTTGCTTCACAACCTCTGATTCCCCACCTCTGATTCCCCATATCTGATTCCCCGCCTCTGTTTCCCCGCCTCTGATTCCCCGCCTCTGTTTCCCCATATCTGATCCCCGCCTCTATTTGCCCGCCTCTGATTCCCCGCCTCTGTTTCCCCATATCTGATTCCCCGCCTCTGAATGCCCAACTCTGATTCCCTGCCTCTAATTTCCCAGCTCTGATTCCCCGCCTCTGATTCCCCGCGTCTGATTACCGGCCTCTGATTCCCCGCCTCTGATACCCCATCTCTGATTCACAACCTCTGATTCCCCACCTCTGATACCCCATATCTGATTCCCCGCCTTTGTTTCACCGCCACTGATTCCCCACCTCTGATTCCCAATATCTGATTCCCCGCCTCTGATTCCCCAACTCTGATTCCCCGCCTCTGATTCGCCAGCTATGATTCCCCGCCTCTTATTCCCCGCGTCTGATTCCCTGCCTCTGATTCCCCGCCTCAGATTCCACATCTCTGATTCACCACCTCTGATTCCCCGCGTCTGATTCCCTGCCTCTGATTCCCGGACTCTGATTCCCCACCTCTGATTCCCGGCCTCTTATTCCCGGCATCTGATTCCGGCCTCTGATTCCCGGCCTCTGATTCCCTGCTTCTGATTCTGATTCCCTGCCTCTGATTCCCCATCTCTGATTCCGCACATCTAATTCCCTGCCTCTGATTCCACACCTCTGATTCCCCATATCTGATTCCCCGCCTCTGTTTCCCCGCCTCTGATTCACCGCCTCTGTTTCCCCATATCTAAGTCCCCGCCTCTGATTCCCCAACTTTGATTCCCCACCTCTGATTCCCCAACTCTGATTCCCCGCCTCTGATTCCCCGCATATGATTCCATGCATCTGATTCCCAGCCTCTGATTCCCAGCCTCTGATTCCCAACCTCTGATTCCCCACCTCTGATTCCCTATATCTGATTCCCCGCCTCTGTTTCCCCGCCTCTGATTCCCCGCCTCTGTTTCCCCATATCTGATTCTCCGCCTCTGAATCCCCAACTCTGATTCCCTGCCTCTAATTTCCCATGTCTGATTCCCCGCCTCTGATTCCCCGCGTCTGATTACCGGCCTCTGATTCCCCGCCTCTGATTCCCCATCTCTGATTCACAACCTCTGATTCCCCACCTCTGATTCCCCATATCTGATTCCCCGCCTCTGTTTCCCCGCCTCTGATTCCCCACCTCTGATTCCCAATATCTGATTCCCCGCCTCTGATTCCCCACCTCTGATTCCCCGCCTCTGATTCGCCAGCTATGATTCCCCGCCTCTGATTCCCCGCGTCTGATTCCCTGCCTCTGATTCCCCGCCTCTGATTCCACATCTCTGATTCACCACCTCTGATTCCCCGCGTCTGATTCCCCGCCTCTGATTCCCCATCTCTGATGCCCCAGCTCTGATTCCCCAATTCTGATTCCCCGCCTCTGATTCCCCAGCTCTGATTCCTCGCCTCTGATTCCCTTCCTCTGATTCCCAATATCTGATTCCCCGCCTCTGATTCCCCGCCTCTGTTTCCCCGCCTCTGATTCCCCACCTCTGATTCCCAATATCTGATTCCCCGCCTCTGATTCCCCACCTCTGATTCCCCGCCTCTGATTCGCCTGCTATGATTCCCCGCCTCTGATTCCCCGCGTCTGATTCCCTGCCTCTGATTCCCCGCCTCTGATTCCACATCTCTGATTCACCACCTCTGATTCCCCGCGTCTGATTCCCCGCCTCTGATTCCCCATCTCTGATGCCCCAGCTCTGATTCCCCAATTCTGATTCCCCGCCTCTGATTCCCCAGCTCTGATTCCTCGCCTCTGATTCCCTTCCTCTGATTCCCAACCTCTGATTCCCCACCTCTGATTTCCCATATTGATTCCCTGCATCTGATTCCCCGCCTCTGATTCCCCAACTCTGATTCCCCGCCTCTGATTCCCCAGCTCTGATTCCCCGCCTCTGATTCCCCGTGTTTGATTCCCTGCCTCTGATTCCCGGCCTCTGATTCCCCATCTCTGATTCACCGCCTTTGATTCGCCACCTCTGATTCCCCAAATCTGATTCACAACCTCTGATTCCCCACCTCTGATACCCCATATCTGATTCCCCGCCTCTGTTTCACCGCCTCTGATTCCCCACCTCTGATTCCCAATATCTGATTCCCCGCCTCTGATTCCCCACCTCTGATTCCCCGCCTCTGATTCGCCAGCTATGATTCCCCGCCTCTTATTCCCGGCGTATGATTCCCTGCCTCTGATTCCCCGCCTCTGATTCCACATCTCTGATTCACCACCTCTGATTCCCCGCGTCTGATTCCCTACCTCTGATTCCCGGACTCTGATTCCCCACCTCTGATTCCCGGCCTCTTATTCCCGGCATCTGATTCCGGCCTCTGATTCCCGGCCTCTGATTCCCTGCTTCTGATTCTGATTCCATGCCTCTGATTCCCCATCTCTGATTCCGCACATCTAATTCCCTGCCTCTGATTCCCCACCTCTGATTCCCCATATCTGATTCCCCGCCTCTGTTTCCCCGCCTCTGATTCACCGACTCTGTTTCCCCATATCTAAGTCCCCGCCTCTGATTCCCCAACTTTGATTCCCCACCTCTGATTCCCCAGCTCTGATTCCCCGCCTCTGATTCCCCGCATATGATTCCATGCATCTGATTCCCAGCCTCTGATTCCAAGCCTCTGATTCCCAACCTCTGATTCAACACCTCTGATTCCCTATATCTGATTCCCTGCCTCTGTTTCCCCGCCTCTGATTCCCCGCGTCTGATTACCGGCCTCTGATTCCCCGCCTCTGATTCCCCATCTCTGATTCACAACCTCTGATTCCCCACCTCTGATACCCCATATCTGATTCCCCGCCTCTGTTTCACCGCCTCTGATTCCCCACCTCTGATTCCCAATATCTGATTCCCCGCCTCTGATTCCCCACCTCTGATTCCCCGCCTCTGATTCGCCAGCTATGATTCCCCGCCTCTTATTCCCCGCGTCTGATTCCCTGCCTCTGATTCTCCGCCTCTGATTCCACATCTCTGATTCACCACCTCTGATTCCCCGCGTCTGATTCCCTGCCTCTGATTCCCGGACTCTGATTCCCCACCTCTGATTCCCGGCCTCTTATTCCCGGCATCTGATTCCGGCCTCTGATTCCCGGCCTCTGATTCCCTGCTTATGATTCTGATTCCCTGCCTCTGATTCCCCATCTCTGATTCCGCACATCTAATTCCCTGCCTCTGATTCCCCACCTCTGATTCCCCATATCTGATTCCCCGCCTCTGTTTCCCCGCCTCTTATTCACCGCCTCTGTTTCCCCATATCTAAGTCCCCGCCTCTGATTCCCCAACTTTGATTCCCCACCTCTGATTCCCCAGCTCTGATTCCCCGCCTCTGATTCCCCGCCTCTGATTCACCGCCTCTGATTCCCCATATCTCATTCCCCGCCTCTAAATCCCCATCTCTGATTCCCGGACTCTGATTCCCCACCTCTGATTCCCGGCCTCTTATTCCCGGCATCTGATTCCGGCCTCTGATTCCCGGCCTCTGATTCCCTGCTTCTGATTCTGATTCCCTGCCTCTGATTCCCCATCTCTGATTCCGCACATCTGATTCCCTGCCTCTCATTCCCCACCTCTGATTCCCCATATCTGATTCCCCGCCTCTGTTTCCACACCTTTGATTCCCCGCCTCTCTTTCCCAATATCTAAGTCCCCGCCTCTGATTCCCCAACTCTGATTCCCCACCTCTGATTCCCCGGCTCTGATTCCCCGCCTCTGATTCCCAGCATCTGATTCCCTGCAACTGATTCCAAGCCTCTTATTCCCTGCCTCTGATTCCCAACCTCTGATTCCCAACCTCTGATTCCACACCTCTGATTCCCCATATCTGATTCCCCGCCTCTGTTTCCCCGCCTCTGATTCCCCGCCTCTGATTCCCCATATCTCATTCCCCGCCTCTGATTCCGCATCTCTGATTCCCAACCTTTGATTCCCCACCTCTGATTCCCCATATCTGATTCCCCGCCTCTGTTTCCCCGCCTCTGTTTCCCCATATCTGATCCCCGCCTCTATTTGCACGCCTCTGATTCCCCGCCTCTGTTTCCCCATATCTGATTCCCCGCCTCTGAATCCCCAACTCTGATTCCCTGCCTCTAATTTCCCATGTCTGATTCCCCGCCTCTGATTCCCCGCGTCTGATTTCCGGCCTCTGATTCCCCGCCTCTGATTCCCCATCTCTGATTCACAACCTCTGATTCCCCACCTCTGATTCCCCATATCTGATTCCCCGCCTCTGTTTCCCCGCCTCTGATTCCCCACCTCTGATTCCCAATATCTGATTTCCCGCCTCTGATTCCCCACCTCTGATTCCCCGCGTCTGATTCCCCGCCTCTGATTCCCCATCTCTGATTCCACACCTCTGATTCCCCAGCTCTAATTCCCCGCCTCTGATTCCCCGTGTTTGATTCCCTGCCTCTGATTCCCGGCCTCTGATTCCCCATCTCTGATTCACCGCCTTTGATTTGCCACCTCTGATTCCCCAAATCTGATTCCCCGCCTCTGAATCCCCATCTCTGATTCCCGGACTCTGATTCCCCACCTCTGATTCCCTGCCTCTTATTCCCGGCATCTGATTCCGGCCTCTGATTCCCGGCCTCTGATTCCCTGCTTTTGATTCTGATTCCCTGCCTCTGATTCCCCATCTCTGATTCCGCACATATGATTCCCTGCCTCTGATTACCCCCCTCTGTTTCCCCGCCTCTGATTCCCCGCCTCTGTTTCCCAATATCTAAGTCCCCGCCTCTGATTCCCCAACTCTGATTCCCCACCTCTGATTCCCCAGCTCTGATTCCCCGCCTCTGATTCCCCGCATCTGATTCCCTGCATCTGATTCCAAGCATCTGATTCCCTGCCTCTGATTCCCAACCTCTGATTCCCCACCTCTGATTCCCCATATCTGATTCCCCGCCTCTGTTTCCCCGCCTCTGATTCCCCACCTCTGTTTCCCAATATCTGATTCCCGGCCTCTGATTCCCCGCCTCTGATTCCCCGCCTCTGATTCCCTGCCTCTGATTCCCCATCTCCGATTCCGCACATCTGATTCCCTGCCTCTGATTCCCCTCCTCTGATTCCCCGCCTCTGATTCCCTGCCTCTGATTCCCAACCTCTGATTCCCCACCTCTGATTCCCCATATCTGATTCCCCGCCTCTGTTTCCCCGCCTCTGATTCCCCTCCTCTGATTCCCCAACTCTAATTTCCCGCCTCTGATTCCCCAGCTCTGATTCCCCGTGTTTGATTCCCTGCCTCTGATTCCCTGCCCTGATTCCCCATCTCTGTTTCACCGCCTTTGATTCGCCACCTCTGATTCCACATATCTGATTCCCCGCCTCTGTTTCCCCGCCTCTGATTCCCTGCCTCTGATTCCCAACCTCTGATTCCACACCTCTGATTCCCCATATCTGATTCCCCGCCTCTGATTCCCCGCCTCTGATTCCCTGCATCTGATTCCAAGCCTCTGATTCCCTGCCTCTGATTCCCAACCTCTGATTCCCCACCTCTGATTCCCCATATCTGATTCCCCGCCTCTGTTTCCCCACCTCTGATTCCCCACCTCTGTTTCCCCATATCTGATTCCCGGCCTCTGATTTCCCGCCTCTGATTCCCCGCCTCTGATTCCCTGCCTCTGATTCCCCATCTCCGATTCCGCACATCTGATTCCCTGCCTCTGATTCCCCGCCTCTGATTCCCCACCTCTGATTCCTTGCCTCTGATTCCCAACCTCTGATTCCCCACCTCTGATTCCCCATATCTGATTCCCCGCCTCTGTTTCCCCGCCTCTGATTCCCCTCCTCTGATTCCCCAACTCTAATTCCCCGCCTCTGATTCCCCAGCTCTGATTCCCCGTGGTTGATTCCCTGCCTCTGATTCCCTGCCCTGATTCCCCATCTCTGTTTCACCGCCTTTGATTCGCCACCTCTGATTCCCCATATCTGATTCCCCGCCTCTGTTTCCCCGCCTCTGATTCCCTGCCTCTGATTCCCAATCTCTGATTCCACACCTCTGATTCCCAATATCTGATTCCCCGCCTCTGATTCCCCACCTCTGATTCCCCGCCTCTGATTCGCCAGCTATGATTCCCCGCCTCTTATTCCCCGCGTCTGATTCCCTGCCTCTGATTCCCCGCCTCTGATTCCACATCTCTGATTCACCACCTCTGATTCCCCGCGTCTGACTCCCTGCCTCTGATTCTCCGCCTCTGATTCCACATCTCTGATTCACCACCTCTGATTCCCCGCGTCTGATTCCCTGCCTCTGATTCCCGGACTCTGATTCCCCACCTCTGATTCCCAGCCTCTTATTCCCGGCATCTGATTCCGGCCTCTGATTCCCGGCCTCTGATTCCCTGCTTATGATTCTGATTCCCTGCCTCTGATTCCCCATCTCTGATTCCGCACATCTAATTCCCTGCCTCTGATTCCCCACCTCTGATTCCCCATATCTGATTCCCCGCCTCTGTTTCCCCGCCTCTTATTCACCGCCTCTGTTTCCCCATATCTAAGTCCCCGCCTCTGATTCCCCAACTTTGATTCCCCACCTCTGATTCCCCAGCTCTGATTCCCCGCCTCTGATTCCCCGCATATGATTCCATGCATCTGATTCCCAGCCTCTGATTCCCAGCCTCTGATTCCCAACCTCTGATTCCCCACCTCTGATTCCCTATATCTGATTCCCCGCCTCTGTTTCCCCGCCTATGATTCCCCGCCTCTGTTTCCCCATATCTGATTCCCCGCCTCTGAATTCCCAACTCTGATTCCCTGCCTCTAATTTCCCATGTCTGATTCCCCGCCTCTGATACCCCGCGTCTGATTACCGGCCTCTGATTCCCCGCCTCTGATTCCCCATCTCTGATTCACAACCTCTGATTCCCCACCTCTGATTCCCCATATCTGATTCCCCGCCTCTGTTTCCCCGCCTCTGATTCCCCACCTCTGATTCCCAATATCTGATTCCCCGCCTCTGATTCCCCACCTCTGATTCCCCGCCTCTGATTCGCCAGCTATGATTCCCCGCCTCTGATTCCCCGCGTCTGATTCCCTGCCTCTGATTCCCCGCCTCTAATTCCACATCTCTGATTCACCACCTCTGATTCCACGCGTCTGATTCCCCGCATCTGATTCCCCATCTCTGATTCCCCATCTCTGATTCCCCAATTCTGATTCCCCGCCTCTGATTCCCCAGCTCTGATTCCTCGCCTCTGATTCCCTTCCTCTGATTCCCAACCTCTGATTCCCCACCTCTGATTTCCCATATTGATTCCCTGCATCTGATTCCCCGCCTCTGATTTCCCAACTCTGATTCCCCGCCTCTGATTCCCCAGCTCTGATTCCCCGCCTCTGATTCCCCGTGTTTGATTCCCTGCCTCTGATTCCCGGCCTCTGATTCCCCATCTCTGATTCACCGCCTTTGATTCACAACCTCTGATTCCCCACCTCTGATTCCCCATATCTGATTCCCCGCCTCTGTTTCCCCGCCTCTGATTCCCCGCCTCTGTTTCCCCATATCTGATCCCCGCCTCTATTTGCCCGCCTCTGATTCCCCGCCTCTGTTTCCCCATATCTGATTCCCCGCCTCTGAATGCCCAACTCTGATTCCCTGCCTCTAATTTCCCAGCTCTGATTCCCCGCCTCTGATTCCCCGCGTCTGATTACCGGCCTCTGATTCCCCGCCTCTGATACCCCATCTCTGATTCACAACCTCTGATTCCCCACCTCTGATACCCCATATCTGATTCCCCGCCTTTGTTTCACCGCCACTGATTCCCCACCTCTGATTCCCAATATCTGATTCCCCGCCTCTGATTCCCCAACTCTGATTCCCCGCCTCTGATTCACCAGCTATGATTCCCCGCCTCTTATTCCCCGCGTCTGATTCCCTGCCTCTGATTCCCCGCCTCAGATTCCACATCTCTGATTCACCACCTCTGATTCCCCGCGTCTGATTCCCTGCCTCTGATTCCCGGACTCTGATTCCCCACCTCTGATTCCCGGCCTCTTATTCCCGGCATCTGATTCCGGCCTCTGATTCCCGGCCTCTGATTCCCTGCTTCTGATTCTGATTCCCTGCCTCTGATTCCCCATCTCTGATTCCGCACATCTAATTCCCTGCCTCTGATTCCACACCTCTGATTCCCCATATCTGATTCCCCGCCTCTGTTTCCCCGCCTCTGATTCACCGCCTCTGTTTCCCCATATCTAAGTCCCCGCCTCTGATTCCCCAACTTTGATTCCCCACCTCTGATTCCCCAACTCTGATTCCCCGCCTCTGATTCCCCGCATATGATTCCATGCATCTGATTCCCAGCCTCTGATTCCCAGCCTCTGATTCCCAACCTCTGATTCCCCACCTCTGATTCCCTATATCTGATTCCCCGCCTCTGTTTCCCCGCCTCTGATTCCCCGCCTCTGTTTCCCCATATCTGATTCCACGCCTCTGAATCCCCAACTCTGATTCCGTGCCTCTAATTTCCCATGTCTGATTCCCCGCCTCTGATTCCCCGCGTCTGATTACCGGCCTCTGATTCCCCGCCTCTGATTCCCCATCTCTGATTCACAACCTCTGATTCCCCACCTCTGATTCCCCATATCTGATTCCCCGCCTCTGTTTCCCCGCCTCTGATTCCCCACCTCTGATTCCCAATATCTGATTCCCCGCCTCTGATTCCCCACCTCTGATTCCCCGCCTCTGATTCGCCAGCTATGATTCCCCGCCTCTGATTCCCCGCGTCTGATTCCCTGCCTCTGATTCCCCGCCTCTGATTCCACATCTCTGATTCACCACCTCTGATTCCCCGCGTCTGATTCCCCGCCTCTGATTCCCCATCTCTGATGCCCCAGCTCTGATTCCCCAATTCTGATTCCCCGCCTCTGATTCCCCAGCTCTGATTCCTCGCCTCTGATTCCCTTCCTCTGATTCCCAACCTCTGATTCCCCACCTCTGATTTCCCATATTGATTCCCTGCATCTGATTCCCCGCCTCTGATTCCCCAACTCTGATTCCCCGCCTCTGATTCCCCAGCTCTGATTCCCCGCCTCTGTTTCACCGCCTCTGATTCCCCACCTCTGATTCCCAATATCTGATTCCCCGCCTCTGATTCCCCACCTCTGATTCCCCGCCTCTGATTCGCCAGCTATGATTCCCCGCCTCTTATTCCCCGCGTATGATTCCCTGCCTCTGATTCCCCGCCTCTGATTCCACATCTCTGATTCACCACCTCTGATTCCCCGCGTCTGATTCCCTACCTCTGATTCCCGGACTCTGATTCCCCACCTCTGATTCCCGGCCTCTTATTCCCGGCATCTGATTCCGGCCTCTGATTCCCGGCCTCTGATTCCCTGCTTCTGATTCTGATTCCCTGCCTCTGATTCCCCATCTCTGATTCCGCACATCTAATTCCCTGCCTCTGATTCCCCACCTCTGATTCCCCATATCTGATTCCCCGCCTCTGTTTCCCCGCCTCTGATTCACCGACTCTGTTTCCCCATATCTAAGTCCCCGCCTCTGATTCCCCAACTTTGATTCCCCACCTCTGATTCCCCAGCTCTGATTCCCCGCCTCTGATTCCCCGCATATGATTCCATGCATCTGATTCCCAGCCTCTGATTCCCAGCCTCTGATTCCCAACCTCTGATTCCCCACCTCTGATTCCCTATATCTGATTCCCTGCCTCTGTTTCCCCGCCTCTGATTCCCCGCGTCTGATTACCGGCCTCTGATTCCCCGCCTCTGATTCCCCATCTCTGATTCACAACCTCTGATTCCCCACCTCTGATACCCCATATCTGATTCCCCGCCTCTGTTTCACCGCCTCTGATTCCCCACCTCTGATTCCCAATATCTGATTCCCCGCCTCTGATTCCCCACCTCTGATTCCCCGCCTCTGATTCGCCAGCTATGATTCCCCGCCTCTTATTCCCCGCGTCTGATTCCCTGCCTCTGATTCTCCGCCTCTGATTCCACATCTCTGATTCACCACCTCTGATTCCCCGCGTCTGATTCCCTGCCTCTGATTCCCGGACTCTGATTCCCCACCTCTGATTCCCGGCCTCTTATTCCCGGCATCTGATTCCGGCCTCTGATTCCCGGCCTCTGATTCCCTGCTTATGATTCTGATTCCCTGCCTCTGATTCCCCATCTCTGATTCCGCACATCTAATTCCCTGCCTCTGATTCCCCACCTCTGATTCCCCATATCTGATTCCCCGCCTCTGTTTCCCCGCCTCTTATTCACCGCCTCTGTTTCCCCATATCTAAGTCCCCGCCTCTGATTCCCCAACTTTGATTCCCCACCTCTGATTCCCCAGCTCTGATTCCCCGCCTCTGATTCCCCGCATATGATTCCATGCATCTGATTCGCAGCCTCTGATTCCCAGCCTCTGATTCCCAACCTCTGATTCCCCACCTCTGATTCCCTATATCTGATTCCCCCCCTCTGTTTCGCCGCCTATGATTCCCCGCCTCTGTTTCCCCATATCTGATTCCCCGCCTCTGAATTCCCAACTCTGATTCCCTGCCTCTAATTTCCCATGTCAGATTCCCCGCCTCTGATTCCCCGCGTCTGATTACCGGCCTCTGATTCCCCGCCTCTGATTCCCCATCTCTGATTCACAACCTCTGATTCCCCACCTCTGATTCCCCATATCTGATTCCCCGCCTCTGTTTCCCCGCCTCTGATTCCCCACCTCTGATTCCCAATATCTGATTCCCCGCCTCTGATTCCCCACCTCTGATTCCCCGCCTCTGATTCGCCAGCTATGATTCCCCGCCTCTGATTCCCCGCGTCTGATTCCCTGCCTCTGCTTCCCCGCCTCTGATTCCACATCTCTGATTCACCACCTCTGATTCCCCGCGTCTGATTCCCCGCCTCTGATTCCACATCTCTGATTCCCCATCTCTGATTCCCCAATTCTGATTCCCCGCCTCTGATTCCCCAGCTCTGATTCCTCGCCTCTGATTCCCTTCCTCTGATTCCCAACCTCTGATTCACCACCTCTGATTTCCCATATTGATTCCCTGCATCTGATTCCCCGCCTCTGATTCCCCAACTCTGATTCCCCGCCTCTGATTCCCCAGCTCTGATTCCCCGCCTCTGATTCCCCGTGTTTGATTTCCTGCCTCTGATTCCCGGCCTCTGATTCCCCATCTCTGATTCACCGCCTTTGATTCGCCACCTCTGTTTCCCCAAATCTGATTCCCCGCCTCTGATTCCCCGCGTCTGATTACCGGCCTCTGATTCCCTGCCTCTGATTCCCCATCTCTGATTCACAACCTCTGATTCCCCACCTCTGATTCCCCATATCTGATTCCCCACCTCTGATTCCCGGCCTCTTATTCCCGGCATCTGATTCCGGCCTCTGATTCCCGGCCTCTGATTCCCTGCTTCTGATTCTGATTCCCTGCCTCTGATTCCCCATCTCTGATTCCGCACATCTGATTCCCTGCCTCTGATTACCCCCCTCTGTTTCCCCGCCTCTGATTCCCCGCCTCTGTTTCCCAATATCTAAGTCCCCGCCTCTGATTCCCCAACTCTGATTCCCCACCTCTGATTCCCCAGCTCTGATTCCCCGTCTCTGATTCCCCGCATCTGATTCCCTGCATCTGATTCCAAGCCTCTGATTCCCTGCCTCTGATTCCCAACCTCTGATTCCCCACCTCTGATTCCCCATATCTGATTCCCCGCCTCTGTTTCCCCACCTCTGATTCCCCACCTCTGTTTCCCCATATCTGATTCCCGGCCTCTGATTCCCCGCCTCTGATTCCCCGCCTCTGATTCCCTGCCTCTGATTCCCCATCTCCGATTCCGCACATCTGATTCCCTGCCTCTGATTCCCCGCCTCTGATTCCCCACCTCTGATTCCCTGCCTCTGATTCCCAACCTCTGATTCCCCACCTCTGATTCCCCATATCTGATTCCCCGCCTCTGTTTCCCCGCCTCTGATTCCCCTCCTCTGATTCCCCAACTCTAATTCCCCGCCTCTGATTCCCCAGCTCTGATTCCCCGTGTTTGATTCCCTGCCTCTGATTCCCTGCCCTGATTCCCCATCTCTGTTTCACCGCCTTTGATTCGCCACCTCTGATTCCCCATATCTGATTCCCCGCCTCTGTTTCCCCGCCTCTGATTCCCCGTGTTTGATTCCCTGCCTCTGATTCCCGGCCTCTGATTCCCCATCTCTGATTCACCGCCTTTGATTCGCCACCTCTGATTCCCCAAATCTGATTCACAACCTCTGATTCCCCACCTCTGATACCCCATATCTGATTCCCCGCCTCTGTTTCACCGCCTCTGATTCCCCACCTCTGATTCCCAATATCTGATTCCCCGCCTCTGATTCCCCACCTCTGATTCCCCGCCTCTGATTCGCCAGCTATGATTCCCCGCCTCTTATTCCCCGCGTATGATTCCCTGCCTCTGATTCCCCGCCTCTGATTCCACATCTCTGATTCACCACCTCTGATTCCCCGCGTCTGATTCCCTACCTCTGATTCCCGGACTCTGATTCCCCACCTCTGATTCCCGGCCTCTTATTCCCGGCATCTGATTCCGGCCTCTGATTCCCGGCCTCTGATTCCCTGCTTCTGATTCTGATTCCCTGCCTCTGATTCCCCATCTCTGATTCCGCACATCTAATTCCCTGCCTCTGATTCCCCACCTCTGATTCCCCATATCTGATTCCCCGCCTCTGTTTCCCCGCCTCTGATTCACCGACTCTGTTTCCCCATATCTAAGTCCCCGCCTCTGATTCCCCAACTTTGATTCCCCACCTCTGATTCCCCAGCTCTGATTCCCCGCCTCTGATTCCCCGCATATGATTCCATGCATCTGATTCCCAGCCTCTGATTCCCAGCCTCTGATTCCCAACCTCTGATTCCCCACCTCTGATTCCCTATATCTGATTCCCTGCCTCTGTTTCCCCGCCTCTGATTCCCCGCGTCTGATTACCGGCCTCTGATTCCCCGCCTCTGATTCCCCATCTCTGATTCACAACCTCTGATTCCCCACCTCTGATACCCCATATCTGATTCCCCGCCTCTGTTTCACCGCCTCTGATTCCCCACCTCTGATTCCCAATATCTGATTCCCCGCCTCTGATTCCCCACCTCTGATTCCCCGCCTCTGATTCGCCAGCTATGATTCCCCGCCTCTTATTCCCCGCGTCTGATTCCCTGCCTCTGATTCTCCGCCTCTGATTCCACATCTCTGATTCACCACCTCTGATTCCCCGCGTCTGATTCCCTGCCTCTGATTCCCGGACTCTGATTCCCCACCTCTGATTCCCGGCCTCTTATTCCCGGCATCTGATTCCGGCCTCTGATTCCCGGCCTCTGATTCCCTGCTTATGATTCTGATTCCCTGCCTCTGATTCCCCATCTCTGATTCCGCACATCTAATTCCCTGCCTCTGATTCCCCACCTCTGATTCCCCATATCTGATTCCCCGCCTCTGTTTCCCCGCCTCTTATTCACCGCCTCTGTTTCCCCATATCTAAGTCCCCGCCTCTGATTCCCCAACTTTGATTCCCCACCTCTGATTCCCCAGCTCTGATTCCCCGCCTCTGATTCCCCGCCTCTGATTCACCGCCTCTGATTCCCCATATCTCATTCCCCGCCTCTAAATCCCCATCTCTGATTCCCGGACTCTGATTCCCCACCTCTGATTCCCGGCCTCTTATTCCCGGCATCTGATTCCGGCCTCTGATTCCCGGCCTCTGATTCCCTGCTTCTGATTCTGATTCCCTGCCTCTGATTCCCCATCTCTGATTCCGCACATCTGATTCCCTGCCTCTCATTCCCCACCTCTGATTCCCCATATCTGATTCCCCGCCTCTGTTTCCCCACCTTTGATTCCCCGCCTCTCTTTCCCAATATCTAAGTCCCCGCCTCTGATTCCCCAACTCTGATTCCCCACCTCTGATTCCCCGGCTCTGATTCCCCGCCTCTGATTCCCAGCATCTGATTCCCTGCAACTGATTCCAAGCCTCTTATTCCCTGCCTCTGATTCCCAACCTCTGATTCCCAACCTCTGATTCCACACCTCTGATTCCCCATATCTGATTCCCCGCCTCTGTTTCCCCGCCTCTGATTCCCCGCCTCTGATTCCCCATATCTCATTCCCCGCCTCTGATTCCGCATCTCTGATTCCCAACCTCTGATTCCCCACCTCTGATTCCCCATATCTGATTCCCCGCCTCTATTTCCCCGCCTCTGTTTCCCCATATCTGATCCCCGCCTCTATTTGCACGCCTCTGATTCCCCGCCTCTGTTTCCCCATATCTGATTCCCCGCCTCTGAATCCCCAACTCTGATTCCCTGCCTCTAATTTCCCATGTCTGATTCCCCGCCTCTGATTCCCCGCGTCTGATTTCCGGCCTCTGATTCCCCGCCTCTGATTCCCCATCTCTGATTCACAACCTCTGATTCCCCACCTCTGATTCCCCATATCTGATTCCCCGCCTCTGTTTCCCCGCCTCTGATTCCCCACCTCTGATTCCCAATATCTGATTTCCCGCCTCTGATTCCCCACCTCTGATTCCCCGCCTCTGATTCGCCAGCTATGATTCCCCGCCTCTGATTCCCCGCGTCTTATTCCCTGCCTCTGATTCCCCGCCTCTGATTCCACATCTCTGATTCACCACCTCTGATTCCCCGCGTCTGATTCCCCACCTCTGATTCCCCATCTCTGATTCCCCATCTCTGATTCCCCAATTCTGATTCCCCGCCTCTTATTCCCCAGCTCTGATTCCTCGCCTCTGATTCCCTTCCACTGATTCCCAACCTCTGATTCCCCACCTCTGATTTCCCATATTGATTCCCTGCGTCTGATTCCCCGCCTCTGATTCCCCAACTCTGATTCACCGCCTCTGATTCCCCAGCTCTAATTCCCCGCCTCTGATTCCCCGTGTTTGATTCCCTGCCTCTGATTCCCGGCCTCTGATTCCCCATCTCTGATTCACCGCCTTTGATTTGCCACCTCTGATTCCCCAAATCTGATTCCCCGCCTCTGAATCCCCATCTCTGATTCCCGGACTCTGATTCCCCACCTCTGATTCCCTGCCTCTTATTCCCGGCATCTGATTCCGGCCTCTGATTCCCGGCCTCTGATTCCCTGCTTTTGATTCTGATTCCCTGCCTCTGATTCCCCATCTCTGATTCCGCACATCTGATTCCCTGCCTCTGATTACCCCCCTCTGTTTCCCCGCCTCTGATTCCCCGCCTCTGTTTCCCAATATCTAAGTCCCCGCCTCTGATTCCCCAACTCTGATTCCCCACCTCTGATTCCCCAGCTCTGATTCCCCGCCTCTGATTCCCCGCATCTGATTCCCTGCATCTGATTCCAAGCATCTGATTCCCTGCCTCTGATTCCCAACCTCTGATTCCCCACCTCTGATTCCCCATATCTGATTCCCCGCCTCTGTTTCCCCGCCTCTGATTCCCCACCTCTGTTTCCCAATATCTGATTCCCGGCCTCTGATTCCCCGCCTCTGATTCCCTGCCTCTGATTCCCTGCCTCTGATTCCCCATCTCCGATTCCGCACATCTGATTCCCTGCCTCTGATTCCCCTCCTCTGATTCCCCGCCTCTGATTCCCTGCCTCTGATTCCCAACCTCTGATTCCCCACCTCTGATTCCCCATATCTGATTCCCCGCCTCTGTTTCCCCGCCTCTGATTCCCCTCCTCTGATTCCCCAACTCTAATTTCCCGCCTCTGATTCCCCAGCTCTGATTCCCCGTGTTTGATTCCCTGCCTCTGATTCCCTGCCCTGATTCCCCATCTCTGTTTCACCGCCTTTGATTCGCCACCTCTGATTCCACATATCTGATTCCCCGCCTCTGTTTCCCCGCCTCTGATTCCCTGCCTCTGATTCCCAACCTCTGATTCCACACCTCTGATTCCCCATATCTGATTCCCCGCCTCTGATTCCCCGCCTCTGATTCCCTGCATCTGATTCCAAGCCTCTGATTCCCTGCCTCTGATTCCCAACCTCTGATTCCCCACCTCTGATTCCCCATATCTGATTCCCCGCCTCTGTTTCCCCACCTCTGATTCCCCACCTCTGTTTCCCCATATCTGATTCCCGGCCTCTGATTTCCCGCCTCTGATTCCCCGCCTCTGATTCCCTGCCTCTGATTCCCCATCTCCGATTCCGCACATCTGATTCCCTGCCTCTGATTCCCCGCCTCTGATTCCCCACCTCTGATTCCCTGCCTCTGATTCCCAACCTCTGATTCCCCACCTCTGATTCCCCATATCTGATTCCCCGCCTCTGTTTCCCCGCCTCTGATTCCCCTCCTCTGATTCCCCAACTCTAATTCCCCGCCTCTGATTCCCCAGCTCTGATTCCCCGTGTTTGATTCCCTGCCTCTGATTCCCTGCCCTGATTCCCCATCTCTGTTTCACCGCCTTTGATTCGCCACCTCTGATTCCCCATATCTGATTCCCCGCCTCTGTTTCCCCGCCTCTGATTCCCTGCCTCTGATTCCCAATCTCTGATTCCACACCTCTGATTCCCAATATCTGATTCCCCGCCTCTGATTCCCCACCTCTGATTCCCCGCCGCTGATTCGCCAGCTATGATTCCCCGCCTCTTATTCCCCGCGTCTGATTCCCTGCCTCTGATTCCCCGCCTCTGATTCCACATCTCTGATTCACCACCTCTGATTCCCCGCGTCTGACTCCCTGCCTCTGATTCCCGGACTCTGATTCCCCACCTCTGATTCCCGGCCTTTTATTCCCGGCATCTGATTCCGGCCTCTGATTCCCGGCCTCTGATTCCCTGCTTATGATTCTGATTCCCTGCCTCTGATTCCCCATCTCTGATTCCGCACATCTAATTCCCTGCCTCTGATTCCCCACCTCTGATTCCCCATATCTGATTCCCCGCCTCTGTTTCCCCGCCTCTTATTCACCGCCTCTGTTTCCCCATATCTAAGTCCCCGCCTCTGATTCCCCAACTTTGATTCCCCACCTCTGATTCCCCAGCTCTGATTCCCCGCCTCTGATTCCCCGCATATGATTCCATGCATCTGATTCCCAGCCTCTGATTCCCAGCCTCTGATTCCCAACCTCTGATTCCCCACCTCTGATTCCCTATATCTGATTCCCCGCCTCTGTTTCCCCGCCTATGATTCCCCGCCTCTGTTTCCCCATATCTGATTCCCCGCCTCTGAATTCCCAACTCTGATTCCCTGCCTCTAATTTCCCATGTCTGATTCCCCGCCTCTGATACCCCGCGTCTGATTACCGGCCTCTGATTCCCCGCCTCTGATTCCCCATCTCTGATTCACAACCTCTGATTCCCCACCTCTGATTCCCCATATCTGATTCCCCGCCTCTGTTTCCCCGCCTCTGATTCCCCACCTCTGATTCCCAATATCTGATTCCCCGCCTCTGATTCCCCACCTCTGATTCCCCGCCTCTGATTCGCCAGCTATGATTCCCCGCCTCTGATTCCCCGCGTCTGATTCCCTGCCTCTGATTCCCCGCCTCTAATTCCACATCTCTGATTCACCACCTCTGATTCCACGCGTCTGATTCCCCGCATCTGATTCCCCATCTCTGATTCCCCATCTCTGATTCCCCAATTCTGATTCCCCGCCTCTGATTCCCCAGCTCTGATTCCTCGCCTCTGATTCCCTTCCTCTGATTCCCAACCTCTGATTCCCCACCTCTGATTTCCCATATTGATTCCCTGCATCTGATTCCCCGCCTCTGATTTCCCAACTCTGATTCCCCGCCTCTGATTCCCCAGCTCTGATTCCCCGCCTCTGATTCCCCGTGTTTGATTCCCTGCCTCTGATTCCCGGCCTCTGATTCCCCATCTCTGATTCACCGCCTTTGATTCACAACCTCTGATTCCCCACCTCTGATTCCCCATATCTGATTCCCCGCCTCTGTTTCCCCGCCTCTGATTCCCCGCCTCTGTTTCCCCATATCTGATCCCCGCCTCTATTTGCCCGCCTCTGATTCCCCGCCTCTGTTTCCCCATATCTGATTCCCCGCCTCTGAATGCCCAACTCTGATTCCCTGCCTCTAATTTCCCAGCTCTGATTCCCCGCCTCTGATTCCCCGCGTCTGATTACCGGCCTCTGATTCCCCGCCTCTGATACCCCATCTCTGATTCACAACCTCTGATTCCCCACCTCTGATACCCCATATCTGATTCCCCGCCTTTGTTTCACCGCCACTGATTCCCCACCTCTGATTCCCAATATCTGATTCCCCGCATCTGATTCCCCAACTCTGATTCCCCGCCTCTGATTCACCAGCTATGATTCCCCGCCTCTTATTCCCCGCGTCTGATTCCCTGCCTCTGATTCCCCGCCTCAGATTCCACATCTCTGATTCACCACCTCTGATTCCCCGCGTCTGATTCCCTGCCTCTGATTCCCGGACTCTGATTCCCCACCTCTGATTCCCGGCCTCTTATTCCCGGCATCTGATTCCGGCCTCTGATTCCCGGCCTCTGATTCCCTGCTTCTGATTCTGATTCCCTGCCTCTGATTCCCCATCTCTGATTCCGCACATCTAATTCCCTGCCTCTGATTCCCCATCTCTGATTCCGCACATCTAATTCCCCGCCTCTGATTCCCCATCTCTGATTCACCGCCTTTGATTCGCCACCTCTGATTCCCCATATCTGATTCCCCACCTCTGTTTCCCCGCCTCTGATTCCCCGCCTCTGATTCTCCATATCTCATTCCCCGCCTCTGAATCCCCATCTCTGATTCCCGGACTCTGATTCCCCACCTCTAATTCTCGGCCTCTTATTCCCAGCATCTGATTCCAGGCCTCTGATTCCCGGCCTCTGACTCCCCGCTTCTGATTCTGATTCCCTGCCTCTGATTCCCCATCTCTGATTCCGCACATCTGATTACCTGCCTCTGATTCCCCACCTCTGATTCCCCATATCTGATTCCCCGCCTCTGTTTCCACGCCTCTGATTCCCCGCCTCTGTTTCCCCATATCTAATTCCCCACCTCTGATGCCCCAACTCTGATTCCCCGCCTCTGATTCCCTAGCTCTGATTCACCGCCTTTGATTCGCCACCTCTGATTCCCCATATCTGATTCCCCACCTCTGTTTCCCCGCATCTGATTCCCCGCCTCTGATTCACCATATCTCATTCCCCGCCTCTGACTCCCCATCTCTGATTCCCGGACTCTGATTCCCCACCTCTGATTCCCGGCCTCTTATTCCCAGCATCTGATTCCAGGCCTCTGATTCCCGTCCTCTGACTCCCCGCTTCTGATTCTGATTCCCTGCCTCTGATTCCCCATCTCTGATTCCGCACATCTGATTACCTGCCTCTGATTCCCCACCTCTGATTCCCCATATCTGATTCCCCGCCTCTGTTTCCACGCCTCTGATTCCCCGCCTCTGTTTCCCCATATCTAATTCCCCACCTCTGATGCCCCAACTCTGATTCCCCGCCTCTGATTCCACAGCTCTGATTCCCCGCCTCTGATTCCCCACATCCGATTCCCCATATCTGATTCCCCGCCTCTGTTTCCCCGCCCCTGATTCCCCGCCTCTGTTTCCCCATATCTGATTCCCCGCCTCTGATTCCCAACTATGATTCCCCGCCTCTTATTCCCCAGCTCTGATTCCCCGCCTCTGTTTCCCCATATCTGATTCCCCGCCTCTATTTGCCCGCCTCTGATTCCCCGCCTCTGTTTCCCCATATCTGATTCCCCGCCTCTGATTCCCAACTATGATTCCCTGCCTCTAATTTCCCAGCTCTGATTCCCCGCCTCTGATTCCCCGTGTCTGATTTCCTGCCTCTGATTCCCCGCCTCTGATTACCCATGTATGATTCACCGCCTCTGATTCCCCACCTCTGATTCCCCATCTCTGATTCCGCACATCCGATTCCCTGACTCTGATTCCCCGCCTCTGATTCACTGCCTCTTCTTCCCCAGCTCTGATTCCCCGCCTCTGATTCCCCGCGTCTTATTCCCTGCTTCTGATTCTGATTCCCTGCCTCTGATTCCCCATCTCTGATTCCGCACATCTGATTCCCTGCCTTTGATTCCCCACCTCTGATTCCCCATATGTGATTCCCCGCCTCTGTTTCCCCACCTCTGATTCCCCGCCTCCTGTTTCCCCATATCTAAGTCCCCGCCTCTGATTCCCCAACTCTGATTCCCCACCTCTGATTCCCCAGCTCTCATTCCCCGCCTCTGATCCCCGCATCTGATTCCCTGCATCTGATTCCCAGCCTCTGATTCCCTGCCTCTGATTCCCAACCTCTGATTCCCCACATCTGATTCCCCATATCTGATTCCCCGCCTCATTTTCCACGCCTCTGATTCCCCGCCTCTGTTTCCCCATATCTGATTCCCCGCCTCTATTTGCCCACCTCTGATTCCCCACCTCTGTTTCCCTATATCTGATTCCCCGCCTCTGAATCCCCAACTCTGATTCCCTGCATCTAATTCCCCAGCTCTGATTCCCCGCCTCTGATTCCCCGTGTCTGATTTCCTGCCTCTCATTCCCCGCCTCTGATTACCCATGTCTGATTAACCGCCTCTGATTCCCCACCTCTGATTCCCCATCTCTGATTCCGCACATCCGATTCCCTGCCTCTGATTCCCCGCCTCTGATTCACCGCCTCTGATTCCCGGCCTCTGATTTCCCGCCTCTGATTCCCTGCCACTGATACCCCGCCCCTGATTCCCCACCTCTGATTCCCCATATCTGATTCCCCGCCTCTGTTTCCCCGCCTCTGATTCCCCGCCTCTGATTCCCCATATCTCATTCCCCGCCTCTGAAACCCCATCTCTGATTCCCGGACTCTGATTCCCCACCTCTGATTCCCGTCCTCTTATTCCCGGCATCTGATTCCGGCCTCTGATTCCCTGCTTCTGATTCTGATTCCCTGCCTTTGATTCCCCATCTCTGATTCCGCACATCTGATTCCCTGCCTCTGATTCCCCACCTCTGATTCCCCAGCTCTGATTCCCCGCATCTGATTCCCCGTGTTTGATTCCCTGCCTCTGATTCCCGGCCTCTGATTCCCCATCTCTGATTCACCGCCTTTGATTCGCAACCTCTGATTCCCCATATCTAATTCCCCGCCTCTGTTTCCCCGCCTCTGATTCCCCGCCTCTGATTCCCCATATCTCATTCCCCGCCTCTAAATCCCCATCTCTGATTCCCGGACTCTGATTCCCCACCTCTGATTCCCGGCCTCTTATTCCCGGCATCTGATTCCGGCCTCTGATTCCCGGCCTCTGATTCCCTGCTTCTGATTCTGATTCCCTGCCTCTGATTCCCCATCTCTGATTCCGCACATCTGATTCCCTGCCTCTCATTCCCCACCTCTGATTCCCCATATCTGATTCCCCGCCTCTGTTTCCCCACCTTTGATTCCCCGCCTCTCTTTCCCAATATCTAAGTCCCCGCCTCTGATTCCCCAACTCTGATTCCCCACCTCTGATTCCCCGGCTCTGATTCCCCGCCTCTGATTCCCAGCATCTGATTCCCTGCAACTGATTCCAAGCCTCTTATTCCCTGCCTCTGATTCCCAACCTCTGATTCCCAACCTCTGATTCCACACCTCTGATTCCCCATATCTGATTCCCCGCCTCTGTTTCCCCGCCTCTGATTCCCCGCCTCTGATTCCCCATATCTCATTCCCCGCCTCTGATTCCGCATCTCTGATTCCCAACCTCTGATTCCCCACCTCTGATTCCCCATATCTGATTCCCCGCCTCTGTTTCCCCGCCTCTGTTTCCCCATATCTGATCCCCGCCTCTATTTGCACGCCTCTGATTCCCCGCCTCTGTTTCCCCATATCTGATTCCCCACCTCTGAATCCCCAACTCTGATTCCCTGCCTCTAATTTCCCATGTCTGATTCCCCGCCTCTGATTCCCCGCGTCTGATTTCCGGCCTCTGATTCCCCGCCTCTGATTCCCCATCTCTGATTCACAACCTCTGATTCCCCACCTCTGATTCCCCATATCTGATTCCCCGCCTCTGTTTCCCCGCCTCTGATTCCCCACCTCTGATTCCCAATATCTGATTCCCCGCCTCTGATTCCCCACCTCTGATTCCCCGCCTCTGATTCGCCAGCTATGATTCCCCGCCTCTGATTCCCCGCGTCTTATTCCCTGCCTCTGATTCCCCGCCTCTGATTCCACATCTCTGATTCACCACCTCTGATTCCCCGCGTCTGATTCCCCGCCTCTGATTCCCCATCTCTGATTCCCCATCTCTGATTCCCCAATTCTGATTCCACGCCTCTGATTCCCCAGCTCTGATTCCTCGCCTCTGATTCCCTTCCACTGATTCCCAACCTCTGATTCCCCACCTCTGATTTCCCATATTGATTCCCTGCGTCTGATTCCCCGCCTCTGATTCCCCAACTCTGATTCACCGCCTCTGATTCCCCAGCTCTAATTCCCCGCCTCTGATTCCCCGTGTTTGATTCCCTGCCTCTGATTCCCGGCCTCTGATTCCCTATCTCTGATTCACCGCCGTTGATTTGCCTCCTCTGATTCCCCAAATCTGATTCCCCGCCTCTGAATCCCCATCTCTGATTCCCGGACTCTGATTCCCCACCTCTGATTCCCTGCCTCTTATTCCCGGCATCTGATTCCGGCCTCTGATTCCCGGCCTCTGATTCCCTGCTTTTGATTCTGATTCCCTGCCTCTGATTCCCCATCTCTGATTCCGCACATCTGATTCCCTGCCTCTGATTACCCCCCTCTGTTTCCCCGCCTCTGATTCCCCGCCTCTGTTTCCCAATATCTAAGTCCCCGCCTCTGATTCCCCAACTCTGATTCCCCACCTCTGATTCCCCAGCTCTGATTCCCCGCCTCTGATTCCCCGCATCTGATTCCCTGCATCTGATTCCAAGCCTCTGATTCCCTGCCTCTGATTCCCAACCTCTGATTCCCCACCTCTGATTCCCCATATCTGATTCCCCGCCTCTGTTTCCCCGCCTCTGATTCCCCACCTCTGTTTCCCAATATCTGATTCCCGGCCTCTGATTCCCCGCCTCTGATTCCCCGCCTCTGATTCCCTGCCTCTGATTCCCCATCTCCGATTCCGCACATCTGATTCCCTGCCTCTGATTCCCCTCCTCTGATTCCCCGCCTCTGATTCCCTGCCTCTGATTCCCAACCTCTGATTCCCCACCTCTGATTCCCCATATCTGATTCCCCGCCTCTGTTTCCCCGCCTCTGATTCCCCTCCTCTGATTCCCCAACTCTAATTTCCCGCCTCTGATTCCCCAGCTCTGATTCCCCGTGTTTGATTCCCTGCCTCTGATTCCCTGCCCTGATTCCCCATCTCTGTTTCACCGCCTTTGATTCGCCACCTCTGATTCCACATATCTGATTCCCCGCCTCTGTTTCCCCGCCTCTGATTCCCTGCCTCTGATTCCCAACCTCTGATTCCACACCTCTGATTCCCCATATCTGATTCCCCGCCTCTGATTCCCCGCCTCTGATTCCCTGCATCTGATTCCAAGCCTCTGATTCCCTGCCTCTGATTCCCAACCTCTGATTCCCCACCTCTGATTCCCCATATCTGATTCCCCGCCTCTGTTTCCCCACCTCTGATTCCCACCTCTGTTTCCCCATATCTGATTCCCGGCCTCTGATTTCCCGCCTCTGATTCCCCGCCTCTGATTCCCTGCCTCTGATTCCCCATCTCCGATTCCGCACATCTGATTCCCTGCCTCTGATTCCCCGCCTCTGATTCTCCACCTCTGATTCCCTGCCTCTGATTCCCAACCTCTGATTCCCCACCTCTGATTCCCCATATCTGATTCCCCGCCTCTGTTTCCCCGCCTCTGATTCCCCTCCTCTGATTCCCCAACTCTAATTCCCCGCCTCTGATTCCCCAGCTCTGATTCCCCGTGTTTGATTCCCTGCCTCTGATTCCCTGCCCTGATTCCCCATCTCTGTTTCACCGCCTTTGATTCGCCACCTCTGATTCCCCATATCTGATTCCCCGCCTCTGTTTCCCCGCCTCTGATTCCCTGCCTCTGATTCCCAATCTCTGATTCCACACCTCTGATTCCCAATATCTGATTCCCCGCCTCTGATTCCCCACCTCTGATTCCCCGCCTCTGATTCGCCAGCTATGATTCCCCGCCTCTTATTCCCCGCGTCTGATTCCCTGCCTCTGATTCCCCGCCTCTGATTCCACATCTCTGATTCACCACCTCTGATTCCCCGCGTCTGACTCCCTGCCTCTGATTCCCGGACTCTGATTCCCCACCTCTGATTCCCGGCCTTTTATTCCCGGCATCTGATTCCGGCCTCTGATTCCCGGCCTCTGATTCCCTGCTTATGATTCTGATTCCCTGCCTCTGATTCCCCATCTCTGATTCCGCACATCTAATTCCCTGCCTCTGATTCCCCACCTCTGATTCCCCATATCTGATTCCCCGCCTCTGTTTCCCCGCCTCTTATTCACCGCCTCTGTTTCCCCATATCTAAGTCCCCGCCTCTGATTCCCCAACTTTGATTCCCCACCTCTGATTCCCCAGCTCTGATTCCCCGCCTCTGATTCCCCGCATATGATTCCATGCATCTGATTCCCAGCCTCTGATTCCCAGCCTCTGATTCCCAACCTCTGATTCCCCACCTCTGATTCCCTATATCTGATTCCCCGCCTCTGTTTCCCCGCCTATGATTCCCCGCCTCTGTTTCCCCATATCTGATTCCCCGCCTCTGAATTCCCAACTCTGATTCCCTGCCTCTAATTTCCCATGTCTGATTCCCCGCCTCTGATACCCCGCGTCTGATTACCGGCCTCTGATTCCCCGCCTCTGATTCCCCATCTCTGATTCACAACCTCTGATTCCCCACCTCTGATTCCCCATATCTGATTCCCCGCCTCTGTTTCCCCGCCTCTGATTCCCCACCTCTGATTCCCAATATCTGATTCCCCGCCTCTGATTCCCCACCTCTGATTCCCCGCCTCTGATTCGCCAGCTATGATTCCCCGCCTCTGATTCCCCGCGTCTGATTCCCTGCCTCTGATTCCCCGCCTCTAATTCCACATCTCTGATTCACCACCTCTGATTCCACGCGTCTGATTCCCCGCATCTGATTCCCCATCTCTGATTCCCCATCTCTGATTCCCCAATTCTGATTCCCCGCCTCTGATTCCCCAGCTCTGATTCCTCGCCTCTGATTCCCTTCCTCTGATTCCCAACCTCTGATTCCCCACCTCTGATTTCCCATATTGATTCCCTGCATCTGATTCCCCGCCTCTGATTCCCCAACTCTGATTCCCCGCCTCTGATTCCCCAGCTCTGATTCCCCGCCTCTGATTCCCCGTGTTTGATTCCCTGCCTCTGATTCCCGGCCTCTGATTCCCCATCTCTGATTCACCGCCTTTGCTTCACAACCTCTGATTCCCCACCTCTGATTCCCCATATCTGATTCCCCGCCTCTGTTTCCCCGCCTCTGATTCCCCGCCTCTGTTTCCCCATATCTGATCCCCGCCTCTATTTGCCCGCCTCTGATTCCCCGCCTCTGTTTCCCCATATCTGATTCCCCGCCTCTGAATGCCCAACTCTGATTCCCTGCCTCTAATTTCCCAGCTCTGATTCCCCGCCTCTGATTCCCCGCGTCTGATTACCGGCCTCTGATTCCCCGCCTCTGATACCCCATCTCTGATTCACAACCTCTGATTCCCCACCTCTGATACCCCATATCTGATTCCCCGCCTTTGTTTCACCGCCACTGATTCCCCACCTCTGATTCCCAATATCTGATTCCCCGCCTCTGATTCCCCAACTCTGATTCCCCGCCTCTGATTCGCCAGCTATGATTCCCCGCCTCTTATTCCCCGCGTCTGATTCCCTGCCTCTGATTCCCCGCCTCAGATTCCACATCTCTGATTCACCACCTCTGATTCCCCGCGTCTGATTCCCTGCCTCTGATTCCCGGACTCTGATTCCCCACCTCTGATTCCCGGCCTCTTATTCCCGGCATCTGATTCCGGCCTCTGATTCCCGGCCTCTGATTCCCTGCTTCTGATTCTGATTCCCTGCCTCTGATTCCCCATCTCTGATTCCGCACATCTAATTCCCTGCCTCTGATTCCACACCTCTGATTCCCCATATCTGAATCCCCGCCTCTGTTTCCCCGCCTCTGATTCACCGCCTCTGTTTCCCCATATCTAAGTCCCCGCCTCTGATTCCCCAACTTTGATTCCCCACCTCTGATTCCCCAACTCTGATTCCCCGCCTCTGATTCCCCGCATATGATTCCATGCATCTGATTCCCAGCCTCTGATTCCCAGCCTCTGATTCCCAACCTCTGATTCCCCACCTCTGATTCCCTATATCTGATTCCCCGCCTCTGTTTCCCCGCCTCTGATTCCCCGCCTCTGTTTCCCCATATCTGATTCTCCGCCTCTGAATCCCCAACTCTGATTCCCTGCCTCTAATTTCCCATGTCTGATTCCCCGCCTCTGATTCCCCGCATCTGATTACCGGCCTCTGATTCCCCGCCTCTGATTCCCCATCTCTGATTCACAACCTCTGATTCCCCACCTCTGATTCCCCATATCTGATTCCCCGCCTCTGTTTCCCCGCCTCTGATTCCCCACCTCTGATTCCCAATATCTGATTCCCCGCCTCTGATTCCCCACCTCTGATTCCCCGCCTCTGATTCGCCAGCTATGATTCCCCGCCTCTGATTCCCCGCGTCTGATTCCCTGCCTCTGATTCCCCGCCTCTGATTCCACATCTCTGATTCACCACCTCTGATTCCCCGCGTCTGATTCCCCGCCTCTGATTCCCCATCTCTGATGCCCCAGCTCTGATTCCCCAATTCTGATTCCCCGCCTCTGATTCCCCAGCTCTGATTCCTCGCCTCTGATTCCCTTCCTCTGATTCCCAATATCTGATTCCCCGCCTCTGATTCCCCGCCTCTGTTTCCCCGCCTCTGATTCCCCACCTCTGATTCCCAATATCTGATTCCCCGCCTCTGATTCCCCACCTCTGATTCCCCGCCTCTGATTCGCCTGCTATGATTCCCCGCCTCTGATTCCCCGCGTCTGATTCCCTGCCTCTGATTCCCCGCCTCTGATTCCACATCTCTGATTCACCACCTCTGATTCCCCGCGTCTGATTCCCCGCCTCTGATTCCCCATCTCTGATGCCCCAGCTCTGATTCCCCAATTCTGATTCCCCGCCTCTGATTCCCCAGCTCTGATTCCTCGCCTCTGATTCCCTTCCTCTGATTCCCAACCTCTGATTCCCCACCTCTGATTTCCCATATTGATTCCCTGCATCTGATTCCCCGCCTCTGATTCCCCAACTCTGATTCCCCGCCTCTGATTCCCCAGCTCTGATTCCCCGCCTCTGATTCCCCGTGTTTGATTCCCTGCCTCTGATTCCCGGCCTCTGATTCCCCATCTCTGATTCACCGCCTTTGATTCGCCACCTCTGATTCCCCAAATCTGATTCACAACCTCTGATTCCCCACCTCTGATACCCCATATCTGATTCCCCGCCTCTGTTTCACCGCCTCTGATTCCCCACCTCTGATTCCCAATATCTGATTCCCCGCCTCTGATTCCCCACCTCTGATTCCCCGCCTCTGATTCGCCAGCTATGATTCCCCGCCTCTTATTCCCCGCGTATGATTCCCTGCCTCTGATTCCCCGCCTCTGATTCCACATCTCTGATTCACCACCTCTGATTCCCCGCGTCTGATTCCCTACCTCTGATTCCCGGACTCTGATTCCCCACCTCTGATTCCCGGCCTCTTATTCCCGGCATTTGATTCCGGCCTCTGATTCCCGGCCTCTGATTCCCTGCTTCTGATTCTGATTCCCTGCCTCTGATTCCCCATCTCTGATTCCGCACATCTAATTCCCTGCCTCTGATTCCCCACCTCTGATTCCCCATATCTGATTCCCCGCCTCTGTTTCCCCGCCTCTGATTCACCGACTCTGTTTCCCCATATCTAAGTCCCCGCCTCTGATTCCCCAACTTTGATTCCCCACCTCTGATTCCCCAGCTCTGATTCCCCGCCTCTGATTCCCCGCATATGATTCCATGCATCTGATTCCCAGCCTCTGATTCCCAGCCTCTGATTCCCAACCTCTGATTCCCCACCTCTGATTCCCTATATCTGATTCCCTGCCTCTGTTTCCCCGCCTCTGATTCCCCGCGTCTGATTACCGGCCTCTGATTCCCCGCCTCTGATTCCCCATCTCTGATTCACAACCTCTGATTCCCCACCTCTGATACCCCATATCTGATTCCCCGCCTCTGTTTCACCGCCTCTGATTCCCCACCTCTGATTCCCAATATCTGATTCCCCGCCTCTGATTCCCCACCTCTGATTCCCCGCCTCTGATTCGCCAGCTATGATTCCCCGCCTCTTATTCCCCGCGTCTGATTCCCTGCCTCTGATTCTCCGCCTCTGATTCCACATCTCTGATTCACCACCTCTGATTCCCCGCGTCTGATTCCCTGCCTCTGATTCCCGGACTCTGATTCCCCACCTCTGATTCCCGGCCTCTTATTCCCGGCATCTGATTCCGGCCTCTGATTCCCGGCCTCTGATTCCCTGCTTATGATTCTGATTCCCTGCCTCTGATTCCCCATCTCTGATTCCGCACATCTAATTCCCTGCCTCTGATTCCCCACCTCTGATTCCCCATATCTGATTCCCCGCCTCTGTTTCCCCGCCTCTTATTCACCGCCTGTTTCCCCATATCTAAGTCCCCGCCTCTGATTCCCCAACTTTGATTCCCCACCTCTGATTCCCCAGCTCTGATTCCCCGCCTCTGATTCCCCGCCTCTGATTCACCGCCTCTGATTCCCCATATCTCATTCCCCGCCTCTAAATCCCCATCTCTGATTCCCGGACTCTGATTCCCCACCTCTGATTCCCGGCCTCTTATTCCCGGCATCTGATTCCGGCCTCTGATTCCCGGCCTCTGATTCCCTGCTTCTGATTCTGATTCCCTGCCTCTGATTCCCCATCTCTGATTCCGCACATCTGATTCCCTGCCTCTCATTCCCCACCTCTGATTCCCCATATCTGATTCCCCGCCTCTGTTTCCCCACCTTTGATTCCCCGCCTCTCTTTCCCAATATCTAAGTCCCCGCCTCTGATTCCCCAACTCTGATTCCCCACCTCTGATTCCCCGGCTCTGATTCCCCGCCTCTGATTCCCAGCATCTGATTCCCTGCAACTGATTCCAAGCCTCTTATTCCCTGCCTCTGATTCCCAACCTCTGATTCCCAACCTCTGATTCCACACCTCTGATTCCCCATATCTGATTCCCCGCCTCTGTTTCCCCGCCTCTGATTCCCCGCCTCTGATTCCCCATATCTCATTCCCCGCCTCTGATTCCGCATCTCTGATTCCCAACCTCTGATTCCCCACCTCTGATTCCCCATATCTGATTCCCCGCCTCTGTTTCCCCGCCTCTGTTTCCCCATATCTGATCCCCGCCTCTATTTGCACGCCTCTGATTCCCCGCCTCTGTTTCCCCATATCTGATTCCCCGCCTCTGAATCCCCAACTCTGATTCCCTGCCTCTAATTTCCCATGTCTGATTCCCCGCCTCTGATTCCCCGCGTCTGATTTCAGGCCTCTGATTCCCCGCCTCTGATTCCCCATCTCTGATTCACAACCTCTGATTCCCCACCTCTGATTCCCCATATCTGATTCCCCGCCTCTGTTTCCCCGCCTCTGATTCCCCACCTCTGATTCCCAATATCTGATTTCCCGCCTCTGATTCCCCACCTCTGATTCCCCGCCTCTGATTCGCCAGCTATGATTCCCCGCCTCTGATTCCCCGCGTCTTATTCCCTGCCTCTGATTCCCCGCCTCTGATTCCACATCTCTGATTCACCACCTCTGATTCCCCGCGTCTGATTCCCCGCCTCTGATTCCCCATCTCTGATTCCCCATCTCTGATTCCCCAATTCTGATTCCCCGCCTCTTATTCCCCAGCTCTGATTCCTCGCCTCTGATTCCCTTCCACTGATTCCCAACCTCTGATTCCCCACCTCTGATTTCCCATATTGATTCCCTGCGTCTGATTCCCCGCCTCTGATTCCCCAACTCTGATTCACCGCCTCTGATTCCCCAGCTCTAATTCCCCGCCTCTGATTCCCCGTGTTTGATTCCCTGCCTCTGATTCCCGGCCTCTGATTCCCCATCTCTGATTCACCGCCTTTGATTTGCCACCTCTGATTCCCCAAATCTGATTCCCCGCCTCTGAATCCCCATCTCTGATTCCCGGACTCTGATTCCCCACCTCTGATTCCCTGCCTCTTATTCCCGGCATCTGATTCCGGCCTCTGATTCCCGGCCTCTGATTCCCTGCTTTTGATTCTGATTCCCTGCCTCTGATTCCCCATCTCTGATTCCGCACATATGATTCCCTGCCTCTGATTACCCCCCTCTGTTTCCCCGCCTCTGATTCCCCGCCTCTGTTTCCCAATATCTAAGTCCCCGCCTCTGATTCCCCAACTCTGATTCCCCACCTCTGATTCCCCAGCTCTGATTCCCCGCCTCTGATTCCCCGCATCTGATTCCCTGCATCTGATTCCAAGCATCTGATTCCCTGCCTCTGATTCCCAACCTCTGATTCCCCACCTCTGATTCCCCATATCTGATTCCCCGCCTCTGTTTCCCCGCCTCTGATTCCCCACCTCTGTTTCCCAATATCTGATTCCCGGCCTCTGATTCCCCGCCTCTGATTCCCCGCCTCTGATTCCCTGCCTCTGATTCCCCATCTCCGATTCCGCACATCTGATTCCCTGCCTCTGATTCCCCTCCTCTGATTCCCCGCCTCTGATTCCCTGCCTCTGATTCCCAACCTCTGATTCCCCACCTCTGATTCCCCATATCTGATTCCCCGCCTCTGTTTCCCCGCCTCTGATTCCCCTCCTCTGATTCCCCAACTCTAATTTCCCGCCTCTGATTCCCCAGCTCTGATTCCCCGTGTTTGATTCCCTGCCTCTGATTCCCTGCCCTGATTCCCCATCTCTGTTTCACCGCCTTTGATTCGCCACCTCTGATTCCACATATCTGATTCCCCGCCTCTGTTTCCCCGCCTCTGATTCCCTGCCTCTGATTCCCAACCTCTGATTCCACACATCTGATTCCCCATATCTGATTCCCCGCCTCTGATTCCCCGCCTCTGATTCCCTGCATCTGATTCCAAGCCTCTGATTCCCTGCCTCTGATTCCCAACCTCTGATTCCCCACCTCTGATTCCCCATATCTGATTCCCCGCCTCTGTTTCCCCACCTCTGATTCCCCACCTCTGTTTCCCCATATCTGATTCCCGGCCTCTGATTTCCCGCCTCTGATTCCCCGCCTCTGATTCCCTGCCTCTGATTCCCCATCTCCGATTCCGCACATCTGATTCCCTGCCTCTGATTCCCCGCCTCTGATTCCCCACCTCTGATTCCCTGCCTCTGATTCCCAACCTCTGATTCCCCACCTCTGATTCCCCATATCTGATTCCCCGCCTCTGTTTCCCCGCCTCTGATTCCCCTCCTCTGATTCCCCAACTCTAATTCCCCGCCTCTGATTCCCCAGCTCTGATTCCCCGTGTTTGATTCCCTGCCTCTGATTCCCTGCCCTGATTCCCCATCTCTGTTTCACCGCCTTTGATTCGCCACCTCTGATTCCCCATATCTGATTCCCCGCCTCTGTTTCCCCGCCTCTGATTCCCTGCCTCTGATTCCCAATCTCTGATTCCACACCTCTGATTCCCAATATCTGATTCCCCGCCTCTGATTCCCCACCTCTGATTCCCCGCCTCTGATTCGCCAGCTATGATTCCCCGCCTCTTATTCCCCGCGTCTGATTCCCTGCCTCTGATTCCCCGCCTCTGATTCCACATCTCTGATTCACCACCTCTGATTCCCCGCGTCTGACTCCCTGCCTCTGATTCCCGGACTCTGATTCCCCACCTCTGATTCCCGGCCTTTTATTCCCGGCATCTGATTCCGGCCTCTGATTCCCGGCCTCTGATTCCCTGCTTATGATTCTGATTCCCTGCCTCTGATTCCCCATCTCTGATTCCGCACATCTAATTCCCTGCCTCTGATTCCCCACCTCTGATTCCCCATATCTGATTCCCCGCCTCTGTTTCCCCGCCTCTTATTCACCGCCTCTGTTTCCCCATATCTAAGTCCCCGCCTCTGATTCCCCAACTTTGATTCCCCACCTCTGATTCCCCAGCTCTGATTCCCCGCCTCTGATTCCCCGCATATGATTCCATGCATCTGATTCCCAGCCTCTGATTCCCAGCCTCTGATTCCCAACCTCTGATTCCCCACCTCTGATTCCCTATATCTGATTCCCCGCCTCTGTTTCCCCGCCTATGATTCCCCGCCTCTGTTTCCCCATATCTGATTCCCCGCCTCTGAATTCCCAACTCTGATTCCCTGCCTCTAATTTCCCATGTCTGATTCCCCGCCTCTGATACCCCGCGTCTGATTACCGGCCTCTGATTCCCCGCCTCTGATTCCCCATCTCTGATTCACAACCTCTGATTCCCCACCTCTGATTCCCCATATCTGATTCCCCGCCTCTGTTTCCCCGCCTCTGATTCCCCACCTCTGATTCCCAATATCTGATTCCCCGCCTCTGATTCCCCACCTCTGATTCCCCGCCTCTGATTCGCCAGCTATGATTCCCCGCCTCTGATTCCCCGCGTCTGATTCCCTGCCTCTGATTCCCCGCCTCTAATTCCACATCTCTGATTCACCACCTCTGATTCCACGCGTCTGATTCCCCGCATCTGATTCCCCATCTCTGATTCCCCATCTCTGATTCCCCAATTCTGATTCCCCGCCTCTGATTCCCCAGCTCTGATTCCTCGCCTCTGATTCCCTTCCTCTGATTCCCAACCTCTGATTCCCCACCTCTGATTTCCCATATTGATTCCCTGCATCTGATTCCCCGCCTCTGATTTCCCAACTCTGATTCCCCGCCTCTGATTCCCCAGCTCTGATTCCCCGCCTCTGATTCCCCGTGTTTGATTCCCTGCCTCTGATTCCCGGCCTCTGATTCCCCATCTCTGATTCACCGCCTTTGATTCACAACCTCTGATTCCCCACCTCTGATTCCCCATATCTGATTCCCCGCCTCTGTTTCCCCGCCTCTGATTCCCCGCCTCTGTTTCCCCATATCTGATCCCCGCCTCTATTTGCCCGCCTCTGATTCCCCGCCTCTGTTTCCCCATATCTGATTCCCCGCCTCTGAATGCCCAACTCTGATTCCCTGCCTCTAATTTCCCAGCTCTGATTCCCCGCCTCTGATTCCCCGCGTCTGATTACCGGCCTCTGATTCCCCGCCTCTGATACCCCATCTCTGATTCACAACCTCTGATTCCCCACCTCTGATACCCCATATCTGATTCCCCGCCTTTGTTTCACCGCCACTGATTCCCCACCTCTGATTCCCAATATCTGATTCCCCGCCTCTGATTCCCCAACTCTGATTCCCCGCCTCTGATTCACCAGCTATGATTCCCCGCCTCTTATTCCCCGCGTCTGATTCCCTGCCTCTGATTCCCCGCCTCAGATTCCACATCTCTGATTCACCACCTCTGATTCCCCGCGTCTGATTCCCTGCCTCTGATTCCCGGACTCTGATTCCCCACCTCTGATTCCCGGCCTCTTATTCCCGGCATCTGATTCCGGCCTCTGATTCCCGGCCTCTGATTCCCTGCTTCTGATTCTGATTCCCTGCCTCTGATTCCCCATCTCTGATTCCGCACATCTAATTCCCTGCCTCTGATTCCACACCTCTGATTCCCCATATCTGATTCCCCGCCTCTGTTTCCCTGCCTCTGATTCACCGCCTCTGTTTCCCCATATCTAAGTCCCCGCCTCTGATTCCCCAACTTTGATTCCCCACCTCTGATTCCCCAACTCTGATTCCCCGCCTCTGATTCCCCGCATATGATTCCATGCATCTGATTCCCAGCCTCTGATTCCCAGCCTCTGATTCCCAACCTCTGATTCCCCACCTCTGATTCCCTATATCTGATTCCCCGCCTCTGTTTCCCCGCCTCTGATTCCCCGCCTCTGTTTCCCCATATCTGATTCCACGCCTCTGAATCCCCAACTCTGATTCCCTGCCTCTAATTTCCCATGTCTGATTCCCCGCCTCTGATTCCCCGCGTCTGATTACCGGCCTCTGATTCCCCGCCTCTGATTCCCCATCTCTGATTCACAACCTCTGATTCCCCACCTCTGATTCCCCATATCTGATTCCCCGCCTCTGTTTCCCCGCCTCTGATTCCCCACCTCTGATTCCCAATATCTGATTCCCCGCCTCTGATTCCCCACCTCTGATTCCCCGCCTCTGATTCGCCAGCTATGATTCCCCGCCTCTGATTCCCCGCGTCTGATTCCCTGCCACTGATTCCCCGCCTCTGATTCCACATCTCTGATTCACCACCTCTGATTCCCCGCGTCTGATTCCCCGCCTCTGATTCCCCATCTCTGATGCCCCAGCTCTGATTCCCCAATTCTGATTCCCCGCCTCTGATTCCCCAGCTCTGATTCCTCGCCTCTGATTCCCTTCCTCTGATTCCCAACCTCTGATTCCCCACCTCTGATTTCCCATATTGATTCCCTGCATCTGATTCCCCGCCTCTGATTCCCCAACTCTGATTCCCCGCCTCTGATTCCCCAGCTCTGATTCCCCGCCTCTGTTTCACCGCCTCTGATTCCCCACCTCTGATTCCCAATATCTGATTCCCCGCCTCTGATTCCCCACCTCTGATTCCCCGCCTCTGATTCGCCAGCTATGATTCCCCGCCTCTTATTCCCCGCGTATGATTCCCTGCCTCTGATTCCCCGCCTCTGATTCCACATCTCTGATTCACCACCTCTGATTCCCCGCGTCTGATTCCCTACCTCTGATTCCCGGACTCTGATTCCCCACCTCTGATTCCCGGCCTCTTATTCCCGGCATCTGATTCCGGCCTCTGATTCCCGGCCTCTGATTCCCTGCTTCTGATTCTGATTCCCTGCCTCTGATTCCCCATCTCTGATTCCGCACATCTAATTCCCTGCCTCTGATTCCCCACCTCTGATTCCCCATATCTGATTCCCCGCCTCTGTTTCCCCGCCTCTGATTCACCGACTCTGTTTCCCCATATCTAAGTCCCCGCCTCTGATTCCCCAACTTTGATTCCCCACCTCTGATTCCCCAGCTCTGATTCCCCGCCTCTGATTCCCCGCATATGATTCCATGCATCTGATTCCCAGCCTCTGATTCCCAGCCTCTGATTCCCAACCTCTGATTCCCCACCTCTGATTCCCTATATCTGATTCCCTGCCTCTGTTTCCCCGCCTCTGATTCCCCGCGTCTGATTACCGGCCTCTGATTCCCCGCCTCTGATTCCCCATCTCTGATTCACAACCTCTGATTCCCCACCTCTGATACCCCATATCTGATTCCCCGCCTCTGTTTCACCGCCTCTGATTCCCCACCTCTGATTCCCAATATCTGATTCCCCGCCTCTGATTCCCCACCTCTGATTCCCCGCCTCTGATTCGCCAGCTATGATTCCCCGCCTCTTATTCCCCGCGTCTGATTCCCTGCCTCTGATTCTCCGCCTCTGATTCCACATCTCTGATTCACCACCTCTGATTCCCCGCGTCTGATTCCCTGCCTCTGATTCCCGGACTCTGATTCCCCACCTCTGATTCCCGGCCTCTTATTCCCGGCATCTGATTCCGGCCTCTGATTCCCGGCCTCTGATTCCCTGCTTATGATTCTGATTCCCTGCCTCTGATTCCCCATCTCTGATTCCGCACATCTAATTCCCTGCCTCTGATTCCCCACCTCTGATTCCCCATATCTGATTCCCCGCCTCTGTTTCCCCGCCTCTTATTCACCGCCTCTGTTTCCCCATATCTAAGTCCCCGCCTCTGATTCCCCAACTTTGATTCCCCACCTCTGATTCCCCAGCTCTGATTCCCCGCCTCTGATTCCCCGCATATGATTCCATGCATCTGATTCCCAGCCTCTGATTCCCAGCCTCTGATTCCCAACCTCTGATTCCCCACCTCTGATTCCCTATATCTGATTCCCCCCCTCTGTTTCGCCGCCTATGATTCCCCGCCTCTGTTTCCCCATATCTGATTCCCCGCCTCTGAATTCCCAACTCTGATTCCCTGCCTCTAATTTCCCATGTCTGATTCCCCGCCTCTGATTCCCCGCGTCTGATTACCGGCCTCTGATTCCCCGCCTCTGATTCCCCATCTCTGATTCACAACCTCTGATTCCCCACCTCTGATTCCCCATATCTGATTCCCCGCCTCTGTTTCCCCGCCTCTGATTCCCCACCTCTGATTCCCAATATCTGATTCCCCGCCTCTGATTCCCCACCTCTGATTCCCCGCCTCTGATTCGCCAGCTATGATTCCCCGCCTCTGATTCCCCGCGTCTGATTCCCTGCCTCTGCTTCCCCGCCTCTGATTCCACATCTCTGATTCACCACCTCTGATTCCCCGCGTCTGATTCCCCGCCTCTGATTCCACATCTCTGATTCCCCATCTCTGATTCCCCAATTCTGATTCCCCGCCTCTGATTCCCCAGCTCTGATTCCTCGCCTCTGATTCCCTTCCTCTGATTCCCAACCTCTGATTCACCACCTCTGATTTCCCATATTGATTCCCTGCATCTGATTCCCCGCCTCTGATTCCCCAACTCTGATTCCCCGCCTCTGATTCCCCAGCTCTGATTCCCCGCCTCTGATTCCCCGTGTTTGATTTCCTGCCTCTGATTCCCCGCCTCTGATTCGCCAGCTATGATTCCCCGCCTCTTATTCCCCGCGTATGATTCCCTGCCTCTGATTCCCCGCCTCTGATTCCACATCTCTGATTCACCACCTCTGATTCCCCGCGTCTGATTCCCTACCTCTGATTCCCGGACTCTGATTCCCCACCTCTGATTCCCGGCCTCTTATTCCCGGCATCTGATTCCGGCCTCTGATTCCCGGCCTCTGATTCCCTGCTTCTGATTCTGATTCCCTGCCTCTGATTCCCCATCTCTGATTCCGCACATCTAATTCCCTGCCTCTGATTCCCCACCTCTGATTCCCCATATCTGATTCCCCGCCTCTGTTTCCCCGCCTCTGATTCACCGACTCTGTTTCCCCATATCTAAGTCCCCGCCTCTGATTCCCCAACTTTGATTCCCCACCTCTGATTCCCCAGCTCTGATTCCCCGCCTCTGATTCCCCGCATATGATTCCATGCATCTGATTCCCAGCCTCTGATTCCCAGCCTCTGATTCCCAACCTCTGATTCCCCACCTCTGATTCCCTATATCTGATTCCCTGCCTCTGTTTCCCCGCCTCTGATTCCCCGCGTCTGATTACCGGCCTCTGATTCCCCGCCTCTGATTCCCCATCTCTGATTCACAACCTCTGATTCCCCACCTCTGATACCCCATATCTGATTCCCCGCCTCTGTTTCACCGCCTCTGATTCCCCACCTCTGATTCCCAATATCTGATTCCCCGCCTCTGATTCCCCACCTCTGATTCCCCGCCTCTGATTCGCCAGCTATGATTCCCCGCCTCTTATTCCCCGCGTCTGATTCCCTGCCTCTGATTCTCCGCCTCTGATTCCACATCTCTGATTCACCACCTCTGATTCCCCGCGTCTGATTCCCTGCCTCTGATTCCCGGACTCTGATTCCCCACCTCTGATTCCCGGCCTCTTATTCCCGGCATCTGATTCCGGCCTCTGATTCCCGGCCTCTGATTCCCTGCTTATGATTCTGATTCCCTGCCTCTGATTCCCCATCTCTGATTCCGCACATCTAATTCCCTGCCTCTGATTCCCCACCTCTGATTCCCCATATCTGATTCCCCGCCTCTGTTTCCCCGCCTCTTATTCACCGCCTCTGTTTCCCCATATCTAAGTCCCCGCCTCTGATTCCCCAACTTTGATTCCCCACCTCTGATTCCCCAGCTCTGATTCCCCGCCTCTGATTCCCCGCATATGATTCCATGCATCTGATTCCCAGCCTCTGATTCCCAGCCTCTGATTCCCAACCTCTGATTCCCCACCTCTGATTCCCTATATCTGATTCCCCCCCTCTGTTTCGCCGCCTATGATTCCCCGCCTCTGTTTCCCCATATCTGATTCCCCGCCTCTGAATTCCCAACTCTGATTCCCTGCCTCTAATTTCCCATGTCTGATTCCCCGCCTCTGATTCCCCGCGTCTGATTACCGGCCTCTGATTCCCCGCCTCTGATTCCCCATCTCTGATTCACAACCTCTGATTCCCCACCTCTGATTCCCCATATCTGATTCCCCGCCTCTGTTTCCCCGCCTCTGATTCCCCACCTCTGATTCCCAATATCTGATTCCCCGCCTCTGATTCCCCACCTCTGATTCCCCGCCTCTGATTCGCCAGCTATGATTCCCCGCCTCTGATTCCCCGCGTCTGATTCCCTGCCTCTGCTTCCCCGCCTCTGATTCCACATCTCTGATTCACCACCTCTGATTCCCCGCGTCTGATTCCCCGCCTCTGATTCCACATCTCTGATTCCCCATCTCTGATTCCCCAATTCTGATTCCCCGCCTCTGATTCCCCAGCTCTGATTCCTCGCCTCTGATTCCCTTCCTCTGATTCCCAACCTCTGATTCACCACCTCTGATTTCCCATATTGATTCCCTGCATCTGATTCCCCGCCTCTGATTCCCCAACTCTGATTCCCCGCCTCTGATTCCCCAGCTCTGATTCCCCGCCTCTGATTCCCCGTGTTTGATTTCCTGCCTCTGATTCCCGGCCTCTGATTCCCCATCTCTGATTCACCGCCTTTGATTCGCCACCTCTGTTTCCCCAAATCTGATTCCCCGCCTCTGATTCCCCGCGTCTGATTACCGGCCTCTGATTCCCTGCCTCTGATTCCCCATCTCTGATTCACAACCTCTGATTCCCCACCTCTGATTCCCCATATCTGATTCCCCACCTCTGATTCCCGGCCTCTTATTCCCGGCATCTGATTCCGGCCTCTGATTCCCGGCCTCTGATTCCCTGCTTCTGATTCTGATTCCCTGCCTCTGATTCCCCATCTCTGATTCCGCACATCTGATTCCCTGCCTCTGATTACCCCCCTCTGTTTCCCCGCCTCTGATTCCCCGCCTCTGTTTCCCAATATCTAAGTCCCCGCCTCTGATTCCCCAACTCTGATTCCCCACCTCTGATTCCCCAGCTCTGATTCCCCGTCTCTGATTCCCCGCATCTGATTCCCTGCATCTGATTCCAAGCCTCTGATTCCCTGCCTCTGATTCCCAACCTCTGATTCCCCACCTCTGATTCCCCATATCTGATTCCCCGCCTCTGTTTCCCCACCTCTGATTCCCCACCTCTGTTTCCCCATATCTGATTCCCGGCCTCTGATTCCCCGCCTCTGATTCCCCGCCTCTGATTCCCTGCCTCTGATTCCCCATCTCCGATTCCGCACATCTGATTCCCTGCCTCTGATTCCCCGCCTCTGATTCCCCACCTCTGATTCCCTGCCTCTGATTCCCAACCTCTGATTCCCCACCTCTGATTCCCCATATCTGATTCCCCGCCTCTGTTTCCCCGCCTCTGATTCCCCTCCTCTGATTCCCCAACTCTAATTCCCCGCCTCTGATTCCCCAGCTCTGATTCCCCGTGTTTGATTCCCTGCCTCTGATTCCCTGCCCTGATTCCCCATCTCTGTTTCACCGCCTTTGATTCGCCACCTCTGATTCCCCATATCTGATTCCCCGCCTCTGTTTCCCCGCCTCTGATTCCCCGTGTTTGATTCCCTGCCTCTGATTCCCGGCCTCTGATTCCCCATCTCTGATTCACCGCCTTTGATTCGCCACCTCTGATTCCCCAAATCTGATTCACAACCTCTGATTCCCCACCTCTGATACCCCATATCTGATTCCCCGCCTCTGTTTCACCGCCTCTGATTCCCCACCTCTGATTCCCAATATCTGATTCCCCGCCTCTGATTCCCCACCTCTGATTCCCCGCCTCTGATTCGCCAGCTATGATTCCCCGCCTCTTATTCCCCGCGTATGATTCCCTGCCTCTGATTCCCCGCCTCTGATTCCACATCTCTGATTCACCACCTCTGATTCCCCGCGTCTGATTCCCTACCTCTGATTCCCGGACTCTGATTCCCCACCTCTGATTCCCGGCCTCTTATTCCCGGCATCTGATTCCGGCCTCTGATTCCCGGCCTCTGATTCCCTGCTTCTGATTCTGATTCCCTGCCTCTGATTCCCCATCTCTGATTCCGCACATCTAATTCCCTGCCTCTGATTCCCCACCTCTGATTCCCCATATCTGATTCCCCGCCTCTGTTTCCCCGCCTCTGATTCACCGACTCTGTTTCACCATATCTAAGTCCCCGCCTCTGATTCCCCAACTTTGATTCCCCACCTCTGATTCCCCAGCTCTGATTCCCCGCCTCTGATTCCCCGCATATGATTCCATGCATCTGATTCCCAGCCTCTGATTCCCAGCCTCTGATTCCCAACCTCTGATTCCCCACCTCTGATTCCCTATATCTGATTCCCTGCCTCTGTTTCCCCGCCTCTGATTCCCCGCGTCTGATTACCGGCCTCTGATTCCCCGCCTCTGATTCCCCATCTCTGATTCACAACCTCTGATTCCCCACCTCTGATACCCCATATCTGATTCCCCGCCTCTGTTTCACCGCCTCTGATTCCCCACCTCTGATTCCCAATATCTGATTCCCCGCCTCTGATTCCCCACCTCTGATTCCCCGCCTCTGATTCACCAGCTATGATTCCCCGCCTCTTATTCCCCGCGTCTGATTCCCTGCCTCTGATTCTCCGCTTCTGATTCCACATCTCTGATTCACCACCTCTGATTCCCCGCGTCTGATTCCCTGCCTCTGATTCCCGGACTCTGATTCCCCACCTCTGATTCCCGGCCTCTTATTCCCGGCATCTGATTCCGGCCTCTGATTCCCGGCCTCTGATTCCCTGCTTATGATTCTGATTCCCTGCCTCTGATTCCCCATCTCTGATTCCGCACATCTAATTCCCTGCCTCTGATTCCCCACCTCTGATTCCCCATATCTGATTCCCCGCCTCTGTTTCCCCGCCTCTTATTCACCGCCTCTGTTTCCCCATATCTAAGTCCCCGCCTCTGATTCCCCAACTTTGATTCCCCACCTCTGATTCCCCAGCTCTGATTCCCCGCCTCTGATTCCCCGCCTCTGATTCACCGCCTCTGATTCCCCATATCTCATTCCCCGCCTCTAAATCCCCATCTCTGATTCCCGGACTCTGATTCCCCACCTCTGATTCCCGGCCTCTTATTCCCGGCATCTGATTCCGGCCTCTGATTCCCGGCCTCTGATTCCCTGCTTCTGATTCTGATTCCCTGCCTCTGATTCCCCATCTCTGATTCCGCACATCTGATTCCCTGCCTCTCATTCCCCACCTCTGATTCCCCATATCTGATTCCCCGCCTCTGTTTCCCCACCTTTGATTCCCCGCCTCTCTTTCCCAATATCTAAGTCCCCGCCTCTGATTCCCCAACTCTGATTCCCCACCTCTGATTCCCCGGCTCTGATTCCCCGCCTCTGATTCCCAGCATCTGATTCCCTGCAACTGATTCCAAGCCTCTTATTCCCTGCCTCTGATTCCCAACCTCTGATTCCCAACCTCTGATTCCACACCTCTGATTCCCCATATCTGATTCCCCGCCTCTGTTTCCCCGCCTCTGATTCCCCGCCTCTGATTCCCCATATCTCATTCCCCGCCTCTGATTCCGCATCTCTGATTCCCAACCTCTGATTCCCCACCTCTGATTCCCCATATCTGATTCCCCGCCTCTGTTTCCCCGCCTCTGTTTCCCCATATCTGATCCCCGCCTCTATTTGCACGCCTCTGATTCCCCGCCTCTGTTTCCCCATATCTGATTCCCCGCCTCTGAATCCCCAACTCTGATTCCCTGCCTCTAATTTCCCATGTCTGATTCCCCGCCTCTGATTCCCCGCGTCTGATTTCCGGCCTCTGATTCCCCGCCTCTGATTCCCCATCTCTGATTCACAACCTCTGATTCCCCACCTCTGATTCCCCATATCTGATTCCCCGCCTCTGTTTCCCCGCCTCTGATTCCCCACCTCTGATTCCCAATATCTGATTTCCCGCCTCTGATTCCCCACCTCTGATTCCCCGCCTCTGATTCGCCAGCTATGATTCCCCGCCTCTGATTCCCCGCGTCTTATTCCCTGCCTCTGATTCCCCGCCTCTGATTCCACATCTCTGATTCACCACCTCTGATTCCCCGCGTCTGATTCCCCACCTCTGATTCCCCATCTCTGATTCCCCATCTCTGATTCCCCAATTCTGATTCCCCGCCTCTTATTCCCCAGCTCTGATTCCTCGCCTCTGATTCCCTTCCACTGATTCCCAACCTCTGATTCCCCACCTCTGATTTCCCATATTGATTCCCTGCGTCTGATTCCCCGCCTCTGATTCCCCAACTCTGATTCACCGCCTCTGATTCCCCAGCTCTAATTCCCCGCCTCTGATTCCCCGTGTTTGATTCCCTGCCTCTGATTCCCGGCCTCTGATTCCCCATCTCTGATTCACCGCCTTTGATTTGCCACCTCTGATTCCCCAAATCTGATTCCCCGCCTCTGAATCCCCATCTCTGATTCCCGGACTCTGATTCCCCACCTCTGATTCCCTGCCTCTTATTCCCGGCATCTGATTCCGGCCTCTGATTCCCGGCCTCTGATTCCCTGCTTTTGATTCTGATTCCCTGCCTCTGATTCCCCATCTCTGATTCCGCACATCTGATTCCCTGCCTCTGATTACCCCCCTCTGTTTCCCCGCCTCTGATTCCCCGCCTCTGTTTCCCAATATCTAAGTCCCCGCCTCTGATTCCCCAACTCTGATTCCCCACCTCTGATTCCCCAGCTCTGATTCCCCGCCTCTGATTCCCCGCATCTGATTCCCTGCATCTGATTCCAAGCATCTGATTCCCTGCCTCTGATTCCCAACCTCTGATTCCCCACCTCTGATTCCCCATATCTGATTCCCCGCCTCTGTTTCCCCGCCTCTGATTCCCCACCTCTGTTTCCCAATATCTGATTCCCGGCCTCTGATTCCCCGCCTCTGATTCCCCGCCTCTGATTCCCTGCCTCTGATTCCCCATCTCCGATTCCGCACATCTGATTCCCTGCCTCTGATTCCCCTCCTCTGATTCCCCGCCTCTGATTCCCTGCCTCTGATTCCCAACCTCTGATTCCCCACCTCTGATTCCCCATATCTGATTCCCCGCCTCTGTTTCCCCGCCTCTGATTCCCCTCCTCTGATTCCCCAACTCTAATTTCCCGCCTCTGATTCCCCAGCTCTGATTCCCCGTGTTTGATTCCCTGCCTCTGATTCCCTGCCCTGATTCCCCATCTCTGTTTCACCGCCTTTGATTCGCCACCTCTGATTCCACATATCTGATTCCCCGCCTCTGTTTCCCCGCCTCTGATTCCCTGCCTCTGATTCCCAACCTCTGATTCCACACCTCTGATTCCCCATATCTGATTCCCCGCCTCTGATTCCCCGCCTCTGATTCCCTGCATCTGATTCCAAGCCTCTGATTCCCTGCCTCTGATTCCCAACCTCTGATTCCCCACCTCTGATTCCCCATATCTGATTCCCCGCCTCTGTTTCCCCACCTCTGATTCCCCACCTCTGTTTCCCCATATCTGATTCCCGGCCTCTGATTTCCCGCCTCTGATTCCCCGCCTCTGATTCCCTGCCTCTGATTCCCCATCTCCGATTCCGCACATCTGATTCCCTGCCTCTGATTCCCCGCCTCTGATTCCCCACCTCTGATTCCCTGCCTCTGATTCCCAACCTCTGATTCCCCACCTCTGATTCCCCATATCTGATTCCCCGCCTCTGTTTCCCCGCCTCTGATTCCCCTCCTCTGATTCCCCAACTCTAATTCCCCGCCTCTGATTCCCCAGCTCTGATTCCCCGTGTTTGATTCCCTGCCTCTGATTCCCTGCCCTGATTCCCCATCTCTGTTTCACCGCCTTTGATTCGCCACCTCTGATTCCCCATATCTGATTCCCCGCCTCTGTTTCCCCGCCTCTGATTCCCTGCCTCTGATTCCCAATCTCTGATTCCACACCTCTGATTCCCAATATCTGATTCCCCGCCTCTGATTCCCCACCTCTGATTCCCCGCCTCTGATTCGCCAGCTATGATTCCCCGCCTCTTATTCCCCGCGTCTGATTCCCTGCCTCTGATTCCCCGCCTCTGATTCCACATCTCTGATTCACCACCTCTGATTCCCCGCGTCTGACTCCCTGCCTCTGATTCCCGGACTCTGATTCCCCACCTCTGATTCCCGGCCTTTTATTCCCGGCATCTGATTCCGGCCTCTGATTCCCGGCCTCTGATTCCCTGCTTATGATTCTGATTCCCTGCCTCTGATTCCCCATCTCTGATTCCGCACATCTAATTCCCTGCCTCTGATTCCCCACCTCTGATTCCCCATATCTGATTCCCCGCCTCTGTTTCCCCGCCTCTTATTCACCGCCTCTGTTTCCCCATATCTAAGTCCCCGCCTCTGATTCCCCAACTTTGATTCCCCACCTCTGATTCCCCAGCTCTGATTCCCCGCCTCTGATTCCCCGCATATGATTCCATGCATCTGATTCCCAGCCTCTGATTCCCAGCCTCTGATTCCCAACCTCTGATTCCCCACCTCTGATTCCCTATATCTGATTCCCCGCCTCTGTTTCCCCGCCTATGATTCCCCGCCTCTGTTTCCCCATATCTGATTCCCCGCCTCTGAATTCCCAACTCTGATTCCCTGCCTCTAATTTCCCATGTCTGATTCCCCGCCTCTGATACCCCGCGTCTGATTACCGGCCTCTGATTCCCCGCCTCTGATTCCCCATCTCTGATTCACAACCTCTGATTCCCCACCTCTGATTCCCCATATCTGATTCCCCGCCTCTGTTTCCCCGCCTCTGATTCCCCACCTCTGATTCCCAATATCTGATTCCCCGCCTCTGATTCCCCACCTCTGATTCCCCGCCTCTGATTCGCCAGCTATGATTCCCCGCCTCTGATTCCCCGCGTCTGATTCCCTGCCTCTGATTCCCCGCCTCTAATTCCACATCTCTGATTCACCACCTCTGATTCCACGCGTCTGATTCCCCGCATCTGATTCCCCATCTCTGATTCCCCATCTCTGATTCCCCAATTCTGATTCCCCGCCTCTGATTCCCCAGCTCTGATTCCTCGCCTCTGATTCCCTTCCTCTGATTCCCAACCTCTGATTCCCCACCTCTGATTTCCCATATTGATTCCCTGCATCTGATTCCCCGCCTCTGATTTCCCAACTCTGATTCCCCGCCTCTGATTCCCCAGCTCTGATTCCCCGCCTCTGATTCCCCGTGTTTGATTCCCTACCTCTGATTCCCGGCCTCTGATTCCCCATCTCTGATTCACCGCCTTTGATTCACAACCTCTGATTCCCCACCTCTAATTCCCCATATCTGATTCCCCGCCTCTGTTTCCCCGCCTCTGATTCCCCGCCTCTGTTTCCCCATATCTGATCCCCGCCTCTATTTGCCCGCCTCTGATTCCCCGCCTCTGTTTCCCCATATCTGATTCCCCGCCTCTGAATGCCCAACTCTGATTCCCTGCCTCTAATTTCCCAGCTCTGATTCCCCGCCTCTGATTCCCCGCGTCTGATTACCGGCCTCTGATTCCCCGCCTCTGATACCCCATCTCTGATTCACAACCTCTGATTCCCCACCTCTGATACCCCATATCTGATTCCCCGCCTTTGTTTCACCGCCACTGATTCCCCACCTCTGATTCCCAATATCTGATTCCCCGCCTCTGATTCCCCAACTCTGATTCCCCGCCTCTGATTCACCAGCTATGATTCCCCGCCTCTTATTCCCCGCGTCTGATTCCCTGCCTCTGATTCCCCGCCTCAGATTCCACATCTCTGATTCACCACCTCTGATTCCCCGCGTCTGATTCCCTGCCTCTGATTCCCGGACTCTGATTCCCCACCTCTGATTCCCGGCCTCTTATTCCCGGCATCTGATTCCGGCCTCTGATTCCCGGCCTCTGATTCCCTGCTTCTGATTCTGATTCCCTGCCTCTGATTCCCCATCTCTGATTCCGCACATCTAATTCCCTGCCTCTGATTCCACACCTCTGATTCCCCATATCTGATTCCCCGCCTCTGTTTCCCCGCCTCTGATTCACCGCCTCTGTTTCCCCATATCTAAGTCCCCGCCTCTGATTCCCCAACTTTGATTCCCCACCTCTGATTCCCCAACTCTGATTCCCCGCCTCTGATTCCCCGCATATGATTCCATGCATCTGATTCCCAGCCTCTGATTCCCAGCCTCTGATTCCCAACCTCTGATTCCCCACCTCTGATTCCCTATATCTGATTCCCCGCCTCTGTTTCCCCGCCTCTGATTCCCCGCCTCTGTTTCCCCATATCTGATTCCACGCCTCTGAATCCCCAACTCTGATTCCCTGCCTCTAATTTCCCATGTCTGATTCCCCGCCTCTGATTCCCCGCGTCTGATTACCGGCCTCTGATTCCCCGCCTCTGATTCCCCATCTCTGATTCACAACCTCTGATTCCCCACCTCTGATTCCCCATATCTGATTCCCCGCCTCTGTTTCCCCGCCTCTGATTCCCCACATCTGATTCCCAATATCTGATTCCCCGCCTCTGATTCCCCACCTCTGATTCCCCGCCTCTGATTCACCAGCTATGATTCCCCGCCTCTGATTCCCCGCGTCTGATTCCCTGCCTCTGATTCCCCGCCTCTGATTCCACATCTCTGATTCACCACCTCTGATTCCCCGCGTCTGATTCCCCGCCTCTGATTCCCCATCTCTGATGCCCCAGCTCTGATTCCCCAATTCTGATTCCCCGCCTCTGATTCCCCAGCTCTGATTCCTCGCCTCTGATTCCCTTCCTCTGATTCCCAACCTCTGATTCCCCACCTCTGATTTCCCATATTGATTCCCTGCATCTGATTCCCCGCCTCTGATTCCCCAACTCTGATTCCCCGCCTCTGATTCCCCAGCTCTGATTCCCCGCCTCTGTTTCACCGCCTCTGATTCCCCACCTCTGATTCCCAATATCTGATTCCCCGCCTCTGATTCCCCACCTCTGATTCCCCGCCTCTGATTCGCCAGCTATGATTCCCCGCCTCTTATTCCCCGCGTATGATTCCCTGCCTCTGATTCCCCGCCTCTGATTCCACATCTCTGATTCACCACCTCTGATTCCCCGCGTCTGATTCCCTACCTCTGATTCCCGGACTCTGATTCCCCACCTCTGATTCCCGGCCTCTTATTCCCGGCATCTGATTCCGGCCTCTGATTCCCGGCCTCTGATTCCCTGCTTCTGATTCTGATTCCCTGCCTCTGATTCCCCATCTCTGATTCCGCACATCTAATTCCCTGCCTCTGATTCCCCACCTCTGATTCCCCATATCTGATTCCCCGCCTCTGTTTCCCCGCCTCTGATTCACCGACTCTGTTTCCCCATATCTAAGTCCCCGCCTCTGATTCCCCAACTTTGATTCCCCACCTCTGATTCCCCAGCTCTGATTCCCCGCCTCTGATTCCCCGCATATGATTCCATGCATCTGATTCCCAGCCTCTGATTCCCAGCCTCTGATTCCCAACCTCTGATTCCCCACCTCTGATTCCCTATATCTGATTCCCTGCCTCTGTTTCCCCGCCTCTGATTCCCCGCGTCTGATTACCGGCCTCTGATTCCCCGCCTCTGATTCCCCATCTCTGATTCACAACCTCTGATTCCCCACCTCTGATACCCCATATCTGATTCCCCGCCTCTGTTTCACCGCCTCTGATTCCCCACCTCTGATTCCCAATATCTGATTCCCCGCCTCTGATTCCCCACCTCTGATTCCCCGCCTCTGATTCGCCAGCTATGATTCCCCGCCTCTTATTCCCCGCGTCTGATTCCCTGCCTCTGATTCTCCGCCTCTGATTCCACATCTCTGATTCACCACCTCTGATTCCCCGCGTCTGATTCCCTGCCTCTGATTCCCGGACTCTGATTCCCCACCTCTGATTCCCGGCCTCTTATTCCCGGCATCTGATTCCGGCCTCTGATTCCCGGCCTCTGATTCCCTGCTTATGATTCTGATTCCCTGCCTCTGATTCCCCATCTCTGATTCCGCACATCTAATTCCCTGCCTCTGATTCCCCACCTCTGATTCCCCATATCTGATTCCCCGCCTCTGTTTCCCCGCCTCTTATTCACCGCCTCTGTTTCCCCATATCTAAGTCCCCGCCTCTGATTCCCCAACTTTGATTCCCCACCTCTGATTCCCCAGCTCTGATTCCCCGCCTCTGATTCCCCGCATATGATTCCATGCATCTGATTCCCAGCCTCTGATTCCCAGCCTCTGATTCCCAACCTCTGATTCCCCACCTCTGATTCCCTATATCTGATTCCCCCCCTCTGTTTCGCCGCCTATGATTCCCCGCCTCTGTTTCCCCATATCTGATTCCCCGCCTCTGAATTCCCAACTCTGATTCCCTGCCTCTAATTTCCCATGTCTGATTCCCCGCCTCTGATTCCCCGCGTCTGATTACCGGCCTCTGATTCCCCGCCTCTGATTCCCCATCTCTGATTCACAACCTCTGATTCCCCACCTCTGATTCCCCATATCTGATTCCCCGCCTCTGTTTCCCCGCCTCTGATTCCCCACCTCTGATTCCCAATATCTGATTCCCCGCCTCTGATTCCCCACCTCTGATTCCCCGCCTCTGATTCGCCAGCTATGATTCCCCGCCTCTGATTCCCCGCGTCTGATTCCCTGCCTCTGCTTCCCCGCCTCTGATTCCACATCTCTGATTCACCACCTCTGATTCCCCGCGTCTGATTCCCCGCCTCTGATTCCACATCTCTGATTCCCCATCTCTGATTCCCCAATTCTGATTCCCCGCCTCTGATTCCCCAGCTCTGATTCCTCGCCTCTGATTCCCTTCCTCTGATTCCCAACCTCTGATTCACCACCTCTGATTTCCCATATTGATTCCCTGCATCTGATTCCCCGCCTCTGATTCCCCAACTCTGATTCCCCGCCTCTGATTCCCCAGCTCTGATTCCCCGCCTCTGATTCCCCGTGTTTGATTTCCTGCCTCTGATTCCCGGCCTCTGATTCCCCATCTCTGATTCACCGCCTTTGATTCGCCACCTCTGTTTCCCCAAATCTGATTCCCCGCCTCTGATTCCCCGCGTCTGATTACCGGCCTCTGATTCCCTGCCTCTGATTCCCCATCTCTGATTCACAACCTCTGATTCCCCACCTCTGATTCCCCATATCTGATTCCCCACCTCTGATTCCCGGCCTCTTATTCCCGGCATCTGATTCCGGCCTCTGATTCCCGGCCTCTGATTCCCTGCTTCTGATTCTGATTCCCTGCCTCTGATTCCCCATCTCTGATTCCGCACATCTGATTCCCTGCCTCTGATTACCCCCCTCTGTTTCCCCGCCTCTGATTCCCTGCCTCTGTTTCCCAATATCTAAGTCCCCGCCTCTGATTCCCCAACTCTGATTCCCCACCTCTGATTCCCCAGCTCTGATTCCCCGTCTCTGATTCCCCGCATCTGATTCCCTGCATCTGATTCCAAGCCTCTGATTCCCTGCCTCTGATTCCCAACCTCTGATTCCCCACCTCTGATTCCCCATATCTGATTCCCCGCCTCTGTTTCCCCACCTCTGATTCCCCACCTCTGTTTCCCCATATCTGATTCCCGGCCTCTGATTCCCCGCCTCTGATTCCCCGCCTCTGATTCCCTGCCTCTGATTCCCCATCTCCGATTCCGCACATCTGATTCCCTGCCTCTGATTCCCCGCCTCTGATTCCCCACCTCTGATTCCCTGCCTCTGATTCCCAACCTCTGATTCCCCACCTCTGATTCCCCATATCTGATTCCCCGCCTCTGTTTCCCCGCCTCTGATTCCCCTCCTCTGATTCCCCAACTCTAATTCCCCGCCTCTGATTCCCCAGCTCTGATTCCCCGTGTTTGATTCCCTGCCTCTGATTCCCTGCCCTGATTCCCCATCTCTGTTTCACCGCCTTTGATTCGCCACCTCTGATTCCCCATATCTGATTCCCCGCCTCTGTTTCCCCGCCTCTGATTCCCTGCCTCTGATTCCCAATCTCTGATTCCACACCTCTGATTCCCCATATCTGATTCCCCGCCTCTGTTTCCCCGCCTCTGCTTCCCTGCCCCTGTTTCCCCATATCTGATTCCCTGCCTCTGATTCTCCAACTCTGATTCCCCGCCTCTGATTCCCCAGCTCTGATTCCCCGCCTCTGATTTCCCTTGTTTGATTCCCTGCCTCTGATTCCCCGCCTCTGATTCCCCATCTCTGATTCACCGCCTTTGATTCGCCACCTCTGATTCCACATATCTGAGTCCCCACCTCTGTTTCCCCGCCTCTGATTCCCCACCTCTGATTCTCCATATCTCATTCCCCGCCTCTGAATCCCCATCTCTGATTCCCGGACTCTGATTCCCCACCTCTGATTCCCGGCCTCTTATTCCCAGCATCTGATTCCCGGCCTCTGATTCCCGGCCTCTGATTCCCCGCTTCTGATTCTGATTCCCTGCCTCTGATTCCCCATCTCTGATTCACCGCCTTTGATTCACAACCTCTGATTCCCCACCTCTGATACCCCATATCTGATTCCCCGCCTTTGTTTCACCGCCTCTGATTCCCCGCCTCTGATTCCCCGTGTTTGATTCCCTGCCTCTGATTCCCGGCCTCTGATTCCCCATCTCTGATTCACCGCCTTTGATTCACAACCTCTGATTCCCCACCTCTGATTCCCCATATCTGATTCCCCGCCTCTATTTCCCCGCCTCTCATTCCCCGCCTCTGTTTCCCCATATCTGATCCCCGCCTCTATTTGCCCGCCTCTGATTCCCCGCCTCTGTTTCCCCATATCTAAGTCCCCGCCTCTGATTCCCCAACTTTGATTCCCCACCTCTGATTCCCCAGCTCTGATTCCCCGCCTCTGATTCCCCGCATATGATTCCATGCATCTGATTCCCAGCCTCTGATTCCCAGCCTCTGATTCCCAACCTCTGATTCCCCACCTCTGATTCCCTATATCTGATTCCCTGCCTCTGTTTCCCCGCCTCTGATTCCCCGCGTCTGATTACCGGCCTCTGATTCCCCGCCTCTGATTCCCCATCTCTGAATCACAACCTCTGATTCCCCACCTCTGATACCCCATATCTGATTCCCCGCCTCTGTTTCACCGCCTCTGATTCCCCACCTCTGATTCCCAATATCTGATTCCCCGCCTCTGATTCCCCACCTCTGATTCCCCGCCTCTGATTCGCCAGCTATGATTCCCCGCCTCTTATTCCCCGCGTCTGATTCCCTGCCTCTGATTCCCCGCCTCTGATTCCACATCTCTGATTCACCACCTCTGATTCCCCGCGTCTGATTCCCTGCCTCTGATTCCCGGACTCTGATTCCCCACCTCTGATTCCCGGCCTCTTATTCCCGGCATCTGATTCCGGCCTCTGATTCCCGGCCTCTGATTCCCTGCTTATGATTCTGATTCCCTGCCTCTGATTCCCCATCTCTGATACCGCACATCTAATTCCCTGCCTCTGATTCCCCACCTCTGATTCCCCATATCTGATTCCCCGCCTCTGTTTCCCCGCCTCTTATTCACCGCCTCTGTTTCCCCATATCTAAGTCCCCGCCTCTGATTCCCCAACTTTGATTCCCCACCTCTGATTCCCCAGCTCTGATTCCCCGCCTCTGATTCCCCGCATATGATTCCATGCATCTGATTCCCAGCCTCTGATTCCCAGCCTCTGATTCCCAACCTCTGATTCCCCACCTCTGATTCCCTATATCTGATTCCCCGCCTCTGTTTCCCCGCCTATGATTCCCCGCCTCTGTTTCCCCATATCTGATTCCCCGCCTCTGAATTCCCAACTCTGATTCCCTGCCTCTAATTTCCCATGTCTGATTCCCCGCCTCTGATTCCCCGCGTCTGATTACCGGCCTCTGATTCCCCGCCTCTGATTCCCCATCTCTGATTCACAACCTCTGATTCCCCACCTCTGATTCCCCATATCTGATTCCCCGCCTCTGTTTCCCCGCCTCTGATTCCCCACCTCTGATTCCCAATATCTGATTCCCCGCCTCTGATTCCCCACCTCTGATTCCCCGCCTCTGATTCGCCAGCTATGATTCCCCGCCTCTGATTCCCCGCGTCTGATTCCCTGCCTCTGCTTCCCCGCCTCTGATTCCACATCTCTGATTCACCACCTCTGATTCCCCGCGTCTGATTCCCCGCCTCTGATTCCCCATCTCTGATTCCCCATCTCTGATTCCCCAATTCTGATTCCCCGCCTCTGATTCCCCAGCTCTGATTCCTCGCCTCTGATTCCCTTCCTCTGATTCCCAACCTCTGATTCACCACCTCTGATTTCCCATATAGATTCCCTGCATCTGATTCCCCGCCTCTGATTCCCCAACTCTGATTCCCCGCCTCTGATTCCCCAGCTCTGATTCCCCGCCTCTGATTCCCCGTGTTTGATTCCCTGCCTCTGATTCCCGGCCTCTGATTCCCCATCTCTGATTCACCGCCTTTGATTCGCCACCTCTGATTCCCCAAATCTGATTCCCCGCCTCTGTTTCCCCGCCTCTGATTCCCCGCCTCTGATTCCCCGCATCTGATTACCGGCCTCTGATTCCCCGCCTCTGATTCCCCATCTCTGATTCACAACCTCTGATTCCCCACCTCTGATTCCCCATATCTGATTCCCCACCTCTGATTCCCGGCCTCTTATTCCCGGCATCTGATTCCGGCCTCTGATTCCCGGCCTCTGATTCCCTGCTTCTGATTCTGATTCCCTGCCTCTGATTCCCCATCTCTGATTCCCCGCCTCTGATTCCCCATCTCTGATTCACCGCCTTTGATTCGCCACCTCTGATTCCACATATCTGATTCCCCGCCTCTGATTCCCCAACTCTGATTCCCCGCCTCTGATTCTCCATATCTCATTCCCCGCCTCTGAATCCCCATCTCTGATTCCCGGACTCTGATTCCCCACCTCTGATTCCCGGCCTCTTATTCCCAGCATCTGATTCCCGGCCTCTGATTCCCGGCCTCTGATTCCCCGCTTCTGATTCTGATTCCCTGCCTCTGATTCCCCATCTCTGATTCTGCACATCTGATTCCCTGCCTCTGATTCCCCACCTCTGATTCCCCATATCGGATTTCCCGCCTCTGTTTCCCCATATCTAATTCCCAACCTCTGATGCACCAACTCTGATTCCCTGCCTCTGATTCCCCGCGTTCTATTCCCTGCCTCTGATTCCCCGCCTGTGATTCCCCATCTCTGATTCACCACCTCTGATTCCCCACCTCTGATTCCCCATATCTAATTCCCCGCCTCTGTTTGCCCGCCTCTGATTCCCCGCCTCTGTTTCCCCATATCTGATTCCCCGCCTCTGAATCCCCAACTCTGATTCCCTGCCTCTGATTCCCCAGCTCTGATTCCCCGCCTTTGATTCCCCCCGTCTGATTCCCAGCCTCTGAATCCCCGTGTCTGATTTCCTGCCTCTGATTCCCCGCCTCTGATTCCCCATCTCTGATTCACAGCCTCTGATTCCCCACCTCTGATTCCCCATCTCTGATTCCGCACATCTGATTCCCTGCCTCTGATTCCCCGACTCTGATCCCCACCTCTGATTCCCCAGCTCTGATTCCCCGCCTCTGATTCCCCAACTCTGATTCCCCGCCTCTGATTCCCCAGCTCTGATTCCCCGCCTCTGATTCCCCGTGTTTGATTCCCTGCCTCTGATTCCCCGCCTCTGATTCCCCATCTCTCATTCAACGCCTTTGATTCGCCACCTCTGATTCCCCATATCTGATTCCTCGCCTCTGTTTCCCCGCCTCTGATTCCCCGCCTCTGATTCCCCATATCTCATTCCCCGCCTCTGATTCCCCATCTCTGATTCCCGGACTCTGAATCCCCACCTCTGATTCCCGGCCTCTTATTCCCGGCATCTGATTCCGGCCTCTGATTCCCGGCCTCTGATTCCATGCTTCTGATTCCCCATCTCTGATTCCGCAAATCTAATTCCCTGCCTCTGATTCCCCACCTCTGATTACCCATATCTGATTCCCCGCCTCTGTTTCCCCACCTCTGATTCCCCGCCTCTGTTTCCCCATATCTAAGTCCCCGCCTCTGATTCCCCAACTTTGATTCCCCACCTCTGATTCCCCAGCTCTGATTCCCCGCCTCTGATTCCCCGCATCTGATTCCATGCATCTGATTCCCAGCCTCTGATTCCCAGCCTCTGATTCCCAACCTCTGATTCCCCACCTCTGATCCCCATATCTGATTCCCCGCCTCTGTTTCCCCGCCTCTGATTCCCCGCCTCTGTTTCCCCATATCTGATCCCCGCCTCTATTTGCCCGCCTCTGATTCCCCGCCTCTGTTTCCCCATATCTGATTCCCCGCCTTTGAATCCCCAACTCTGATTCCCTGCCTCTAATTTCCCAGCTCTGATTCCCCGCCTCTGATTCCCCGCGTCTGATTACCGGCCTCTGATTCCCCGCCTCTGATTCCCCATCTCTGATTCACAACCTCTGATTCCCCACCTCTGATACCCCATATCTGATTCCCCGCCTCTGTTTCACCGCCTCTGATTCCCCACCTCTGATTCCCAATATCTGATTCCCCGCCTCTGATTCTCCACCTCTGATTCCCCGCCTCCGATTCGCCAGCTATGATTCCCCGCCTCTTATTCCCCGCGTCTGATTCCCTGCCTCTGATTCCCCGCCTCTGATTCCACATCTCTGATTCACCACCTCTGATTCCCCGCGTCTGATTCCCTGCCTCTGATTCCCCATCTCTGATTCCCCATCTCTGATTCCCCAATTCTGATTCCCCTCCTCTGATTCCCCGTGTTTGATTCCCTGCCTCTGATTCCCGGCCTCTGATTCCCCATCTCTGATTCCCCGCCTTTGATTCGCCCCGTCTGATTCCCAGCCTCTGAATCCCCGTGTCTGATTTCCTGCCTCTGATTCCCCGCCTCTGATTCCCCATCTCTGATTCACAGCCTCTGATTCCCCACCTCTGATTCCCCATCTCTGATTCCGCACATCTGATTCCCTGCCTCTGATTCCCCGACTCTGATCCCCACCTCTGATTCCCCAGCTCTGATTCCCCGCCTCTGATTCCCCAACTCTGATTCCCCGCCTCTGATACCCCAGCTCTGATTCCCCGCCTCTGATTCCCCGTGTTTGATTCCCTGCCTCTGATTCCCCGCCTCTGATTCCCCATATCTGATTCCTCGCCTCTGTTTCCCCGCCTCTGATTCCCCGCCTCTGATTCCCCATATCTCATTCCCCGCCTCTGATTCCCCATCTCTGATTCCCGGACTCTGATTCCACACCTCTGATTCCCGGCCTCTTATTCCCGGCATCTGATTCCGGCCTCTGATTCCCGGCCTCTGATTCCATGCTTCTGATTCCCCATCTCTGATTCCGCAAATCTAATTCTCTGCCTCTGATTCCCCACCTCTGATTCCCCATATCTGATTCCCCGCCTCTGTTTCCCCACCTCTGATTCCCCGCCTCTTATTCCCCATATCTCATTCCCCGCCTCTGAATCCCCATCTCTGATTCCCGGACTCTGATTCCCAACCTCTGATATCCGGCCTCTTATTCCCGGCATCTGATTCCGGCCTCTGATTCCCGGCATCTGATTCCCTGCTTCTGATTCTGATTCCCTGCCTTTGATTCCCCATCTCTGATTCCGCACATCTGATTCCCTGCCTCTGATTCCCCATCTCTGATTCCCCATATCTGATTCCCCGCCTCTGTTTCCCCGCCTCTGATTCCCCGCCTCTGTTTCACAATATCTAAGTCCCCGCCTCTGTTTCCCCGCCTCTGATTCCCCGCCTCTGATTCCCCGCGTCTGATTACCGGCCTCTGATTCCCCGCCTCTGATTCCCCATCTCTGATTCACAACCTCTGATTCCCCACCTCTGATTCCCCATATCTGATTCCCCACCTCTGATTCCCGGCCTCTTATTCCCGGCATCTGATTCCGGCCTCTGATTCCCGGCCTCTGATTCCCTGCTTCTGATTCTGATTCCCTGCCTCTGATTCCCCATCTCTGATTCTGCACATCTGATTCCCTGCCTCTGATTACCCCCCTCTGTTTCCCCGCCTCTGATTCCCCGCCTCTGTTTCCCAATATCTCTGATTCCCCAACTCTGATTCCCCACCTCTGATTCCCCAGCTCTGATTCCCCGCCTCTGATTCCCCGCATCTGATTCCCTGCATCTGATTCCAAGCCTCTGATTCCCTGCCTCTGATTCCCAACCTCTGATTCCCCACCTCTGATTCCCCATATCTGATTCCCCGCCTCTGTTTCCCCGCCTCTGATTCCCCACCTCTGTTTCCCCATATCTGATTCCCGGCCTCTGATTCCCCGCCTCTGTTTCCCCGCCTCTGATTCCCCTCCTCTGATTCCCCAACTCTAATTCCCCGCCTCTGATTCCCCAGCTCTGATTTCCCGTGTTTGATTCCCTGCCTCTGATTCCCTGCCCTGATTCCCCATCTCTGTTTCACCGCCTTTGATTCGCCACCTCTGATACCCCATATCTGATTCCCCGCCTCTGTTTCCACGCCTCTGATTCCCTGCCTCTGATTCCCAACCTCGAATTCCACACCTCTGATTCCCCATATCTGATTCCCCGCCTCTGTTTCCCCGCCTCTGATTCCCCAGCTCTGATTCCCCGCCTCTGATTCGCCGCATCTGATTCCCTGCATCTGATTCCAAGCCTCTGATTCCCTGCCTCTGATTCCCAACCTCTGATTCCCCACCTCTGATTCCCCATATCTGATTCCCCGCCTCTGTTTCCCCGCCTCTGATTCCCCACCTCTGTTTCCCCATATCTGATTCCCGGCCTCTGATTCCCCGCCTCTGATTCCCCGCCTCTGATTCCCTGCCTCTGATTCCCCATCTCCGATTCCGCACATCTGATTCCCCGCATCTGATTCCCTGCATCTGATTCCAAGCCTCTGATTCCCTGCCTCTGATTCCCAACCTCTGATTCCCCACCTCTGATTCCCCATATCTGATTCCCCGCCTCTGTTTCCCCGCCTCTGATTCCCCACCTCTGTTTCCCCATATCTGATTCCCGGCCTCTGATTCCCCGCCTCTGATTCCCCGCCTCTGATTCCCTGCCTCTGATTCCCCATCTCCGATTCCGCACATCTGATTCCCTGCCTCTGATTCCCCGCCTCTGATTCCCCACCTCTGATTCCCTGCCTCTGATTCCCAACCTCTGATTCCCCACCTCTGATTCCCCATATCTGATTCCCCGCCTCTGTTTCCCCGCCTCTGATTCCCCTCCTCTGATTCCCCAACTCTAATTCCCCGCCTCTTTCCCCAGCTCTGATTCCCCGTGTTTGATTCCCTGCCTCTGATTCCCTGCCCTGATTCCCCACCTCTGTTTCCCCATATCTGATTCCCGGCCTCTGATTCCCCGCCTCTGATTCCCCGCCTCTGATTCCCTGCCTCTGATTCCCCATCTCCGATTCCGCACATCTGATTCCCTGCCTCTGATTCCCCGCCTCTGATTCCCCACCTCTGATTCCCTGCCTCTGATTCCCAACCTCTGATTCCCCACCTCTGATTCCCCATATCTGATTCCCCGCCTCTGTTTCCCCGCCTCTGATTCCCCTCCTCTGATTCCCCAACTCTAATTCCCCGCCTCTTTCCCCAGCTCTGATTCCCCGTGTTTGATTCCCTGCCTCTGATTCCCTGCCCTGATTCCCCATCTCTGTTTCACCGCCTTTGATTCGCCACCTCTGATTCCCCATATCTGATTCCCCGCCTCTGTTTCCCCGCCTCTGATTCCCTGCCTCTGATTCCCAACCTCTGATTCCACACCTCTGATTCCCCATATCTGATTCCCCGCCTCTGTTTCCCCGCCTCTGATTCCCTGCCCCTGTTTCCCCATATCTGATTCCCTGCCTCTGATTCCCCAACTCTGATTCCCCGCCTCTGATTCCCCATCTCTGATTCACCGCCTTTGATTCGCCACCTCTGATTCCACATATCTGATTCCCCGCCTCTGATTCCCCAACTCTGATTCCCCGCCTCTGATTCTCCATATCTCATTCCCCGCCTCTGAATCCCCAGCTCTGATTCCCCGCCTCTGATTCCCCGCATCTGATTCCCTGCATCTGATTCCAAGCCTCTGATTCCCTGCCTCTGATTCCCAACCTCTGATTCCCCACCTCTGATTCCCCATATCTGATTCCCCGCCTCTGTTTCCCCGCCTCTGATTCCCCACCTCTGTTTCCCCATATCTGATTCCCGGCCTCTGATTCCCCGCCTCTGTTTCCCCGCCTCTGATTCCCCTCCTCTGATTCCCCAACTCTAATTCCCCGCCTCTGATTCCCCAGCTCTGATTTCCCGTGTTTGATTCCCTGCCTCTGATTCCCTGCCCTGATTCCCCATCTCTGTTTCACCGCCTTTGATTCGCCACCTCTGATACCCCATATCTGATTCCCCGCCTCTGTTTCCACGCCTCTGATTCCCTGCCTCTGATTCCCAACCTCTGATTCCACACCTCTGATTCCCCATATCTGATTCCCCGCCTCTGTTTCCCCGCCTCTGATTCCCCAGCTCTGATTCCCCGCCTCTGATTCGCCGCATCTGATTCCCTGCATCTGATTCCAAGCCTCTGATTCCCTGCCTCTGATTCCCAACCTCTGATTCCCCACCTCTGATTCCCCATATCTGATTCCCCGCCTCTGTTTCCCCGCCTCTGATTCCCCACCTCTGTTTCCCCATATCTGATTCCCGGCCTCTGATTCCCCGCCTCTGATTCCCCGCCTCTGATTCCCTGCCTCTGATTCCCCATCTCCGATTCCGCACATCTGATTCCCCGCATCTGATTCCCTGCATCTGATTCCAAGCCTCTGATTCCCTGCCTCTGATTCCCAACCTCTGATTCCCCACCTCTGATTCCCCATATCTGATTCCCCGCCTCTGTTTCCCCGCCTCTGATTCCCCACCTCTGTTTCCCCATATCTGATTCCCGGCCTCTGATTCCCCGCCTCTGATTCCCCGCCTCTGATTCCCTGCCTCTGATTCCCCATCTCCGATTCCGCACATCTGATTCCCTGCCTCTGATTCCCCGCCTCTGATTCCCCACCTCTGATTCCCTGCCTCTGATTCCCAACCTCTGATTCCCCACCTCTGATTCCCCATATCTGATTCCCCGCCTCTGTTTCCCCGCCTCTGATTCCCCTCCTCTGATTCCCCAACTCTAATTCCCCGCCTCTTTCCCCAGCTCTGATTCCCCGTGTTTGATTCCCTGCCTCTGATTCCCTGCCCTGATTCCCCATCTCTGTTTCACCGCCTTTGATTCGCCACCTCTGATTCCCCATATCTGATTCCCCGCCTCTGTTTCCCCGCCTCTGATTCCCTGCCTCTGATTCCCAACCTCTGATTCCACACCTCTGATTCCCCATATCTGATTCCCCGCCTCTGTTTCCCCGCCTCTGATTCCCTGCCCCTGTTTCCCCATATCTGATTCCCTGCCTCTGATTCCCCAACTCTGATTCCCCGCCTCTGATTCCCCATCTCTGATTCACCGCCTTTGATTCGCCACCTCTGATTCCACATATCTGATTCCCCGCCTCTGATTCCCCAACTCTGATTCCCCGCCTCTGATTCTCCATATCTCATTCCCCGCCTCTGAATCCCCATCTCTGATTCCCGGACTCTGATTCCCCACCTCTGATTCCCGGCCTCTTATTCCCAGCATCTGATTCCCGGCCTCTGATTCCCGGCCTCTGATTCCCCGCTTCTGATTCTGATTCCCTGCCTCTGATTCAAAATCTCTGATTCTGCACATCTGATTCCCTGCCTCTGATTCCCCACCTCTGATTCCCCATATCGGATTTCCCGCCTCCGTTTCCCCATGTCTAATTCCCAACCTCTGATGCACCAACTCTGATTCCCTGCCTCTGATTCCCCGCGTTCTATTCCCTGCCTCTGATTCCCCGCCTGTGATTCCCCATCTCTGATTCACCACCTCTGATTCCCCACCTCTGATTCCCCAGCTCTGATTCCCCGCCTCTGATTCCCCGCATATGATTCCATGCATCTGATTCCCAGCCTCTGATTCCCAGCCTCTGATTCCCAACCTCTGATTCCCCACCTCTGATTCCCTATATCTGATTCCCTGCCTCTGTTTCCCCGCCTCTGATTCCCCGCGTCTGATTACCGGCCTCTGATTCCCCGCCTCTGATTCCCCATCTCTGATTCACAACCTCTGATTCCCCACCTCTGATACCCCATATCTGATTCCCCGCCTCTGTTTCACCGCCTCTGATTCCCCACCTCTGATTCCCAATATCTGATTCCCCGCCTCTGATTCCCCACCTCTGATTCCCCGCCTCTGATTCGCCAGCTATGATTCCCCGCCTCTTATTCCCCGCGTCTGATTCCCTGCCTCTGATTCCCCGCCTCTGATTCCACATCTCTGATTCACCACCTCTGATTCCCCGCGTCTGATTCCCTGCCTCTGATTCCCGGACTCTGATTCCCCACCTCTGATTCCCGGCCTCTTATTCCCGGCATCTGATTCCGGCCTCTGATTCCCGGCCTCTGATTCCCTGCTTATGATTCTGATTCCCTGCCTCTGATTCCCCATCTCTGATACCGCACATCTAATTCCCTGCCTCTGATTCCCCACCTCTGATTCCCCATATCTGATTCCCCTCCTCTGTTTCCCCGCCTCTTATTCACCGCCTCTGTTTCCCCATATCTAAGTCCCCGCCTCTGATTCCCCAACTTTGATTCCCCACCTCTGATTCCCCAGCTCTGATTCCCCGCCTCTGATTCCCCGCATATGATTCCATGCATCTGATTCCCAGCCTCTGATTCCCAGCCTCTGATTCCCAACCTCTGATTCCCCACCTCTGATTCCCTATATCTGATTCCCCGCCTCTGTTTCCCCGCCTATGATTCCCCGCCTCTGTTTCCCCATATCTGATTCCCCGCCTCTGAATTCCCAACTCTGATTCCCTGCCTCTAATTTCCCATGTCTGATTCCCCGCCTCTGATTCCCCGCGTCTGATTACCGGCCTCTGATTCCCCGCCTCTGATTCCCCATCTCTGATTCACAACCTCTGATTCCCCACCTCTGATTCCCCATATCTGATTCCCCGCCTCTGTTTCCCCGCCTCTGATTCCCCACCTCTGATTCCCAATATCTGATTCCCCGCCTCTGATTCCCCACCTCTGATTCCCCGCCTCTGATTCGCCAGCTATGATTCCCCGCCTCTGATTCCCCGCGTCTGATTCCCTGCCTCTGCTTCCCCGCCTCTGATTCCACATCTCTGATTCACCACCTCTGATTCCCCGCGTCTGATTCCCCGCCTCTGATTCCCCATCTCTGATTCCCCATCTCTGATTCCCCAATTCTGATTCCCCGCCTCTGATTCCCCAGCTCTGATTCCTCGCCTCTGATTCCCTTCCTCTGATTCCCAACCTCTGATTCACCACCTCTGATTTCCCATATAGATTCCCTGCATCTGATTCCCCGCCTCTGATTCCCCAACTCTGATTCCCCGCCTCTGATTCCCCAGCTCTGATTCCCCGCCTCTGATTCCCCGTGTTTGATTCCCTGCCTCTGATTCCCGGCCTCTGATTCCCCATCTCTGATTCACCGCCTTTGATTCGCCACCTCTGATTCCCCAAATCTGATTCCCCGCCTCTGTTTCCCCGCCTCTGATTCCCCGCCTCTGATTCCCCGCGTCTGATTACCGGCCTCTGATTCCCCGCCTCTGATTCCCCATCTCTGATTCACAACCTCTGATTCCCCACCTCTGATTCCCCATATCTGATTCCCCACCTCTGATTCCCGGCCTCTTATTCCCGGCATCTGATTCCGGCCTCTGATTCCCGGCCTCTGATTCCCTGCTTCTGATTCTGATTCCCTGCCTCTGATTCCCCATCTCTGATTCCCCGCCTCTGATTCCCCATCTCTGATTCACCGCCTTTGATTCGCCACCTCTGATTCCACATATCTGATTCCCCGCCTCTGATTCCCCAACTCTGATTCCCCGCCTCTGATTCTCCATATCTCATTCCCCGCCTCTGAATCCCCATCTCTGATTCCCGGACTCTGATTCCCCACCTCTGATTCCCGGCCTCTTATTCCCAGCATCTGATTCCCGGCCTCTGATTCCCGGCCTCTGATTCCCCGCTTCTGATTCTGATTCCCTGCCTCTGATTCCCCATCTCTGATTCTGCACATCTGATTCCCTGCCTCTGATTCCCCACCTCTGATTCCCCATATCGGATTTCCCGCCTCTGTTTCCCCATATCTAATTCCCAACCTCTGATGCACCAACTCTGATTCCCTGCCTCTGATTCCCCGCGTTCTATTCCCTGCCTCTGATTCCCCGCCTGTGATTCCCCATCTCTGATTCACCACCTCTGATTCCCCACCTCTGATTCCCCATATCTAATTCCCCGCCTCTGTTTGCCAGCCTCTGATTCCCCGCCTCTGTTTCCCCATATCTGATTCCCCGCCTCTGAATCCCCAACTCTGATTCCCTGCCTCTGATTCCCCAGCTCTGATTCCCCGCCTTTGATTCCCCCCGTCTGATTCCCAGCCTCTGAATCCCCGTGTCTGATTTCCTGCCTCTGATTCCCCGCCTCTGATTCCCCATCTCTGATTCACAGCCTCTGATTCCCCACCTCTGATTCCCCATCTCTGATTCCGCACATCTGATTCCCTGCCTCTGATTCCCCGACTCTGATCCCCACCTCTTATTCCCCAGCTCTGATTCCCCGCCTCTGATTCCCCAACTCTGATTCCCCGCCTCTGATTCCCCAGCTCTGATTCCCCGCCTCTGATTCCCCGTGTTTCATTCCCTGCCTCTGATTCCCCGCCTCTGATTCCCCATCTCTCATTCAACGCCTTTGATTCGCCACCTCTGATTCCCCATATCTGATTCCTCGCCTCTGTTTCCCCGCCTCTGATTCCCCGCCTCTGATTCCCCATATCTCATTCCCCGCCTCTGATTCCCCATCTCTGATTCCCGGACTCTGAATCCCCACCTCTGATTCCCGGCCTCTTATTCCCGGCATCTGATTCCGGCCTCTGATTCCCGGCCTCTGATTCCATGCTTCTGATTCCCCATCTCTGATTCCGCAAATCTAATTCCCTGCCTCTGATTCCCCACCTCTGATTACCCATATCTGATTCCCCGCCTCTGTTTCCCCACCTCTGATTCCCCGCCTCTGTTTCCCCATATCTAAGTCCCCGCCTCTGATTCCCCAACTTTGATTCCCCACCTCTGATTCCCCAGCTCTGATTCCCCGCCTCTGATTCCCCGCATCTGATTCCATGCATCTGATTCCCAGCCTCTGATTCCCAGCCTCTGATTCCCAACCTCTGATTCCCCACCTCTGATCCCCATATCTGATTACCCGCCTCTGTTTCCCCGCCTCTGATTCCCCGCCTCTGTTTCCCCATATCTGATCCCGGCCTCTATTTGCCCGCCTCTGATTCCCCGCCTCTGTTTCCCCATATCTGATTCCCCGCCTTTGAATCCCCAACTCTGATTCCCTGCCTCTAATTTCCCAGCTCTGATTCCCCGCCTCTGATTCCCCGCGTCTGATTACCGGCCTCTGATTCCCCGCCTCTGATTCCCCATCTCTGATTCACAAACTCTGATTCCCCACCTCTGATACCCCATATCTGATTCCCCGCCTCTGTTTCACCGCCTCTGATTCCCCACCTCTGATTCCCAATATCTGATTCCCCGCCTCTGATTCTCCACCTCTGATTCCCCGCCTCCGATTCGCCAGCTATGATTCCCCGCCTCTTATTCCCCGCGTCTGATTCCCTGCCTCTGATTCCCCGCCTCTGATTCCACATCTCTGATTCACCACCTCTGATTCCCCGCGTCTGATTCCCTGCCTCTGATTCCCCATCTCTGATTCCCCATCTCTGATTCCCCAATTCTGATTCCCCTCCTCTGATTCCCCGTGTTTGATTCCCTGCCTCTGATTCCCGGCCTCTGATTCCCCATCTCTGATTCCCCGCCTTTGATTCCCCCCGTCTGATTCCCAGCCTCTGAATCCCCGTGTCTGATTTCCTGCCTCTGATTCCCCGCCTCTGATTCCCCATCTCTGATTCACAGCCTCTGATTCCCCACCTCTGATTCCCCATCTCTGATTCCGCACATCTGATTCCCTGCCTCTGATTCCCCGACTCTGATCCCCACCTCTGATTCCCCAGCTCTGATTCCCCTCCTCTGATTCCCCAACTCTGATTCCCCGCCTCTGATTCCCCAGCTCTGATTCCCCGCCTCTGATTCCCCGTGTTTGATTCCCTGCCTCTGATTCCCCGCCTCTGATTCCCCATATCTGATTCCTCGCCTCTGTTTCCCCGCCTCTGATTCCCCGCCTCTGATTCCCCATATCTCATTCCCCGCCTCTGATTCCCCATCTCTGATTCCCGGACTCTGATTCCACACCTCTGATTCCCGGCCTCTTATTCCCGGCATCTGATTCCGGCCTCTGATTCCCGGCCACTGATTCCATGCTTCTGATTCCCCATCTCTGATTCCGCAAATCTAATTCCCTGCCTCTGATTCCCCATCTCTGATTCCCCATATCTGATTCCCCGCCTCTGTTTCCCCACCTCTGATTCCCCGCCTCTCATTCCCCATATCTCATTCCCCGCCTCTGAATCCCCATCTCTGATTCCCGGACTCTGATTCCCCACCTCTGATATCCGGCCTCTTATTCCCGGCATCTGATTCCGGCCTCTGATTCCCGGCATCTGATTCCCTGCTTCTGATTCTGATTCCCTGCCTTTGATTCCCCATCTCTGATTCCGCACATCTGATTCCCTGCCTCTGATTCCCCATCTCTGATTCCCCATATCTGATTCCCCGCCTCTGTTTCCCCGCCTCTGATTCCCCGCCTCTGTTTCCCAATATCTAAGTCCCCGCCTCTGTTTCCCCGCCTCTGATTCCCCGCCTCTGATTCCCCGCGTCTGATTACCGGCCTCTGATTCCCCGCCTCTGATTCCCCATCTCTGATTCACAACCTCTGATTCCCCACCTCTGATTCCCCATATCTGATTCCCCACCTCTGATTCCCGGCCTCTTATTCCCGGCATCTGATTCCGGCCTCTGATTCCCGGCCTCTGATTCCCTGCTTCTGATTCTGATTCCCTGCCTCTGATTCCCCATCTCTGATTCTGCACATCTGATTCCCTGCCTCTGATTACCCCCCTCTGTTTCCCCGCCTCTGATTCCCCGCCTCTGTTTCCCAATATCTCTGATTCCCCAACTCTGATTCCCCACCTCTGATTCCCCAGCTCTGATTCCCCGCCTCTGATTCCCCGCATCTGATTCCCTGCATCTGATTCCAAGCCTCTGATTCCCTGCCTCTGATTCCCAACCTCTGATTCCCCACCTCTGATTCCCCATATCTGATTCCCCGCCTCTGTTTCCCCGCCTCTGATTCCCCACCTCTGTTTCCCCATATCTGATTCCCGGCCTCTGATTCCCCGCCTCTGTTTCCCCGCCTCTGATTCCCCTCCTCTGATTCCCCAACTCTAATTCCCCGCCTCTGATTCCCCAGCTCTGATTCCCCGTGTTTGATTCCCTGCCTCTGATTCCCTGCCCTGAATCCCCATCTCTGTTTCACCGCCTTTGATTCGCCACCTCTGATTCCCCATATCTGATTCCCCGCCTCTGTTTCCCCGCCTCTGATTCCCTGCCTCTGATTCCCAACCTCTGATTCCACACCTCTGATTCCCCATATCTGATTCCCCGCCTCTGTTTCCCCGCCTCTGATTCCCCAGCTCTGATTCCCCGCCTCTGATTCGCCGCATCTGATTCCCTGCATCTGATTCCAAGCCTCTGATTCCCTGCCTCTGATTCCCAACCTCTGATTCCCCACCTCTGATTCCCCATATCTGATTCCCCGCCTCTGTTTCCCCGCCTCTGATTCCCCACCTCTGTTTCCCCATATCTGATTCCCGGCCTCTGATTCCCCGCTTCTGATTCCCCGCCTCTGATTCCCTGCCTCTGATTCCCCATCTCCGATTCCGCACATCTGATTCCCCGCATCTGATTCCCTGCATCTGATTCCAAGCCTCTGATTCCCTGCCTCTGATTCCCAACCTCTGATTCCCCACCTCTGATTCCCCATATCTGATTCCCCGCCTCTGTTTCCCCGCCTCTGATTCCCCACCTCTGTTTCCCCATATCTGATTCCCGGCCTCTGATTCCCCGCCTCTGATTCCCCGCCTCTGATTCCCTGCCTCTGATTCCCCATCTCCGATTCCGCACATCTGATTCCCTGCCTCTGATTCCCCGCCTCTGATTCCCCACCTCTGATTCCCTGCCTCTGATTCCCAACCTCTGATTCCCCACCTCTGATTCCCCATATCTGATTCCCCGCCTCTGTTTCCCCGCCTCTGATTCCCCTCCTCTGATTCCCCAACTCTAATTCCCCGCCTCTTTCCCCAGCTCTGATTCCCCGTGTTTGATTCCCTGCCTCTGATTCCCTGCCCTGATTCCCCATCTCTGTTTCACCGCCTTTGATTCGCCACCTCTGATTCCCCATATCTGATTCCCCGCCTCTGTTTCCCCGCCTCTGATTCCCTGCCTCTGATTCCCAACCTCTGATTCCACACCTCTGATTCCCCATATCTGATTCCCCGCCTCTGTTTCCCCGCCTCTGATTCCCTGCCCCTGTTTCCCCATATCTGATTCCCTGCCTCTGATTCCCCAACTCTGATTCCCCGCCTCTGATTCCCCAGCTCTGATTCCCCGCCTCTGATTTCCCGTGTTTGATTCCCTGCCTCTGATTCCCCGCCTCTGATTCCCCATCTCTGATTCACCGCCTTTGATTCGCCACCTCTGATTCCACATATCTGATTCCCCACCTCTGTTTCCCCGCCTCTGATTCCCCGCCTCTGATTCTCCATATCTCATTCCCCGCCTCTGAATCCCCATCTCTGATTCCCGGACTCTGATTCCCCACCTCTGATTCCCGGCCTCTTATTCCCAGCATCTGATTCCAGGCCTCTGATTCCCGGCCTCTGATTCCCCGCTTCTGATTCTGATTCCCTGCCTCTGATTCCCCATCTCTGATTCCGCACATCTGATTCCCTGCCTCTGATTCCCCACCTCTGATTCCCCATATCGGATTTCCCGCCTCTGTTTCCCCATATCTAATTCCCAACCTCTGATGCCCCAACTCTGATTCCCTGCCTCTGATTCCCCGCGTTCTATTCCCTGCCTCTGATTCCCCGCCTGTGATTCCCCATCTCTGATTCACCACCTCTGATTCCCCACCTCTGATTCCCCATATCTAATTCCCCGCCTCTGTTTGCCCGCCTCTGATTCCCCGCCTCTGTTTCCCCATATCTGATTCCCCGCCTCTGAATCCCCAACTCTGATTCCCTGCCTCTGATTCCCCAGCTCTGATTCCCCGCCTTTGATTCCCCCCGTCTGATTCCCAGCCTCTGAATCCTTGTGTCTGATTTCCTGCCTCTGATTCCCCGCCTCTGATTCCCCATCTCTGATTCACAGCCTCTGATTCCCCACCTCTGATTCCCCATCTCTGATTCCGCACATCTGATTCCCTGCCTCTGATTCCCCGACTCTGATCCCCACCTCTGATTCCCCAGCTCTGATTCCCCGCCTCTGATTCCCCAACTCTGATTCCCCGCCTCTGATTCCCCAGCTCTGATTCCCCGCCTCTGATTCCCCGTGTTTGATTCCCTGCCTCTGATTCCCCGCCTCTGATTCCCCATCTCTGATTCAACGCCTTTGATTCGCCACCTCTGATTCCCCATATCTGATTCCTCGCCTCTGTTTCCCCGCCTCTGATTCCCCGCCTCTGATTCCCCATATCTCATTCCCCGCCTCTGATTCCCCATCTCTGATTCCCGGACTCTGATTCCCCACCTCTGATTCCCGGTCTCTTATTCCCGGCATCTGATTCCGGCCTCTGATTCCCGGCCTCTGATTCCATGCTTCTGATTCCCCATCTCTGATTCCGCAAATCTAATTCCCTGTCTCTGATTCCCCATCTCTGATTCCCCATATCTGATTCCCCGCCTCTGTTTCCCCACCTCTGATTCCCCGCCTCTGTTTCCCCATATCTAAGTCCCCGCCTCTGATTCCCCAACTTTGATTCCCCACCTCTGATTCCCCAGCTCTGATTCCCCGCCTCTGATTCCCCGCATCTGATTCCATGCATCTGATTCCCAGCCTCTGATTCCCAGCCTCTGATTCCCAACCTCTGATTCCCCACCTCTGATCCCCATATCTGATTCCCCGCCTCTGTTTCCCCGCCTCTGATTCCCCGCCTCTGTTTCCCCATATCTGATCCCCGCCTCTATTTGCCCGCCTCTGATTCCCCGCCTCTGTTTCCCCATATCTGATTCCCCGCCTCTGAATCCCCAACTCTGATTCCCTGCCTCTAATTTCCCAGCTCTGATTCCCCGCCTCTGATTCCCCGCGTCTGATTACCGGCCTCTGATTCCCCGCCTCTGATTCCCCATCTCTGATTCACAACCTCTGATTCCCCACCTCTGATACCCCATATCTGATTCCACGCCTCTGTTTCACCGCCTCTGATTCCCCACCTCTGATTCCCAATATCTGATTCCCCGCCTCTGATTCCCCACCTCTGATTCCCCGCCTCTGATTCGCCAGCTATGATTCCCCGCCTCTTATTCCCCGCGTCTGATTCCCTGCCTCTGATTCCCCGCCTCTGATTCCACATCTCTGATTCACCACCTCTGATTCCCCGCGTCTGATTCCCTGCCTCTGATTCCCCATCTCTGATTCCCCATCTCTGATTCCCCAATTCTGATTCCCCTCCTCTGATTCCCCGTGTTTGATTCCCTGCCTCTGATTCCCGGCCTCTGATTCCCCATCTCTGATTCACAGCCTTTGATTCGCCACCTCTGATTCGCCATATCTGATTCCCCGCCTCTGTTTCCCCGCCTCTGATTCCCCGCCTCTTATTCCCCATATCTCATTCCCCGCCTCTGTTTCCCCGCCTCTGATTCCCTGCCCCTGTTTCCCCATATCTGATTCCCTGCCTCTGATTCCCCAACTCTGATTCCCCGCCTCTGATTCCCCAGCTCTGATTCCCCGCCTCTGATTTCCCGTGTTTGATTCCCTGCCTCTGATTCCCCGCCTCTGATTCCCCATCTCTGATTCACCGCCTTTGATTCGCCACCTCTGATTCCACATATCTGATTCCCCACCTCTGTTTCCCCGCCTCTGATTCCCCGCCTCTGATTCTCAATATCTCATTCCCCGCCTCTGAATCCCCATCTCTGATTCCCGGACTCTGATTCCCCACCTCTGATTCCCGGCCTCTTATTCCCAGCATCTGATTCCAGGCCTCTGATTCCCGGCCTCTGATTCCCCGCTTCTGATTCTGATTCCCTGCCTCTGATTCCCCATCTCTGATTCCGCACATCTGATTCCCTGCCTCTGATTCCCCACCTCTGATTCCCCATATCGGATTTCCCGCCTCTGTTTCCCCATATCTAATTCCCAACCTCTGATGCCCCAACTCTGATTCACTGCCTCTGATTCCCCGCGTTCTATTCCCTGCCTCTGATTCCCCGCCTGTGATTCCCCATCTCTGATTCACCACCTCTGATTCCCCACCTCTGATTCCCCATATCTAATTCCCCGCCTCTGTTTGCCCGCCTCTGATTCCCCGCCTCTGTTTCCCCATATCTGATTCCCCGCCTCTGAATCCCCAACTCTGATTCCCTGCCTCTGATTCCCCAGCTCTGATTCCCCGCCTTTGATTCCCCCCGTCTGATTCCCAGCCTCTGAATCCTTGTGTCTGATTTCCTGCCTCTGATTCCCCGCCTCTGATTCCCCATCTCTGATTCACAGCCTCTGATTCCCCACCTCTGATTCCCCATCTCTGATTCCGCACATCTGATTCCCTGCCTCTGATTCCCCGACTCTGATCCCCACCTCTGATTCCCCAGCTCTGATTCCCCGCCTCTGATTCCCCAACTCTGATTCCCCGCCTCTGATTCCCCAGCTCTGATTCCCCGCCTCTGATTCCCCGTGTTTGATTCCCTGCCTCTGATTCCCCGCCTCTGATTCCCCATCTCTGATTCAACGCCTTTGATTCGCCACCTCTGATTCCCCATATCTGATTCCTCGCCTCTGTTTCCCCGCCTCTGATTCGCCGCCTCTGTTTCCCCATATCTGATCCCGGCCTCTATTTGCCCGCCTCTGATTCCCCGCCTCTGTTTCCCCATATCTGATTCCCCGCCTTTGAATCCCCAACTCTGAATCCCTGCCTCTAATTTCCCAGCTCTGATTCCCCGCCTCTGATTCCCCGCGTCTGATTACCGGCCTCTGATTCCCCGCCTCTGATTCCCCATCTCTGATTCACAACCTCTGATTCCCCACCTCTGATACCCCATATCTGATTCCCCGCCTCTGTTTCACCGCCTCTGATTCCCCACCTCTGATTCCCAATATCTGATTCCCCGCCTCTGATTCTCCACCTCTGATTCCCCGCCTCCGATTCGCCAGCTATGATTCCCCGCCTCTTATTCCCCGCGTCTGATTCCCTGCCTCTGATTCCCCGCCTCTGATTCCACATCTCTGATTCACCACCTCTGATTCCCCGCGTCTGATTCCCTGCCTCTGATTCCCCATCTCTGATTCCCCATCTCTGATTCCCCAATTCTGATTCCCCTCCTCTGATTCCCCGTGTTTGATTCCCTGCCTCTGATTCCCGGCCTCTGATTCCCCATCTCTGATTCCCCGCCTTTGATTCCCCCCGTCTGATTCCCAGCCTCTGAATCCCCGTGTCTGATTTCCTGCCTCTGATTCCCCGCCTCTGATTCCCCATCTCTGATTCACAGCCTCTGATTCCCCACCTCTGATTCCCCATCTCTGATTCCGCACATCTGATTCCCTGCCTCTGATTCCCCGACTCTGATCCCCACCTCTGATTCCCCAGCTCTGATTCCCCTCCTCTGATTCCCCAACTCTGATTCCCCGCCTCTGATTCCCCAGCTCTGATTCCCCGCCTCTGATTCCCCGTGTTTGATTCCCTGCCTCTGATTCCCCGCCTCTGATTCCCCATATCTGATTCCTCGCCTCTGTTTCCCCGCCTCTGATTCCCCGCCTCTGATTCCCCATATCTCATTCCCCGCCTCTGATTCCCCATCTCTGATTCCCGGACTCTGATTCCACACCTCTGATTCCCGGCCTCTTATTCCCGGCATCTGATTCCGGCCTCTGATTCCCGGCCTCTGATTCCATGCTTCTGATTCCCCATCTCTGATTCCGCAAATCTAATTCCCTGCCTCTGATTCCCCATCTCTGATTCCCCATATCTGATTCCCCGCCTCTGTTTCCCCACCTCTGATTCCCCGCCTCTCATTCCCCATATCTCATTCCCCGCCTCTGAATCCCCATCTCTGATTCCCGGACTCTGATTCCCCACCTCTGATATCCGGCCTCTTATTCCCGGCATCTGATTCCGGCCTCTGATTCCCGGCATCTGATTCCCTGCTTCTGATTCTGATTCCCTGCCTTTGATTCCCCATCTCTGATTCCGCACATCTGATTCCCTGCCTCTGATTCCCCATCTCTGATTCCCCATATCTGATTCCCCGCCTCTGTTTCCCCGCCTCTGATTCCCCGCCTCTGTTTCCCAATATCTAAGTCCCCGCCTCTGTTTCCCCGCCTCTGATTCCCCGCCTCTGATTCCCCGCGTCTGATTACCGGCCTCTGATTCCCCGCCTCTGATTCCCCATCTCTGATTCACAACCTCTGATTCCCCACCTCTGATTCCCCATATCTGATTCCCCACCTCTGATTCCCGGCCTCTTATTCCCGGCATCTGATTCCGGCCTCTGATTCCCGGCCTCTGATTCCCTGCTTCTGATTCTGATTCCCTGCCTCTGATTCCCCATCTCTGATTCTGCACATCTGATTCCCTGCCTCTGATTACCCCCCTCTGTTTCCCCGCCTCTGATTCCCCGCCTCTGTTTCCCAATATCTCTGATTCCCCAACTCTGATTCCCCACCTCTGATTCCCCAGCTCTGATTCCCCGCCTCTGATTCCCCGCATCTGATTCCCTGCATCTGATTCCAAGCCTCTGATTCCCTGCCTCTGATTCCCAACCTCTGATTCCCCACCTCTGATTCCCCATATCTGATTCCCCGCCTCTGTTTCCCCGCCTCTGATTCCCCACCTCTGTTTCCCCATATCTGATTCCCGGCCTCTGATTCCCCGCCTCTGTTTCCCCGCCTCTGATTCCCCTCCTCTGATTCCCCAACTCTAATTCCCCGCCTCTGATTCCCCAGCTCTGATTCCCCGTGTTTGATTCCCTGCCTCTGATTCCCTGCCCTGAATCCCCATCTCTGTTTCACCGCCTTTGATTCGCCACCTCTGATTCCCCATATCTGATTCCCCGCCTCTGTTTCCCCGCCTCTGATTCCCTGCCTCTGATTCCCAACCTCTGATTCCACACCTCTGATTCCCCATATCTGATTCCCCGCCTCTGTTTCCCCGCCTCTGATTCCCCATCTCTGATTCACAGCCTCTGATTCCCCACCTCTGATTCCCCATCTCTGATTCCGCACATCTGATTCCCTGCCTCTGATTCCCCGACTCTGATCCCCACCTCTGATTCCCCAGCTCTGATTCCCCGCCTCTGATTCCCCAACTCTGATTCCCCGCCTCTGATTCCCCAGCTCTGATTCCCCGCCTCTGATTCCCCGTGTTTGATTCCCTGCCTCTGATTCCCCGCCTCTGATTCCCCATCTCTCATTCAACGCCTTTGATTCGCCACCTCTGATTCCCCATATCTGATTCCTCGCCTCTGTTTCCCCGCCTCTGATTCCCCGCCTCTGATTCCCCATATCTCATTCCCCGCCTCTGATTCCCCATCTCTGATTCCCGGACTCTGAATCCCCACCTCTGATTCCCGGCCTCTTATTCCCGGCATCTGATTCCGGCCTCTGATTCCCGGCCTCTGATTCCATGCTTCTGATTCCCCATCTCTGATTCCGCAAATCTAATTCCCTGCCTCTGATTCCCCACCTCTGATTACCCATATCTGATTCCCCGCCTCTGTTTCCCCACCTCTGATTCCCCGCCTCTGTTTCCCCATATCTAAGTCCCCGCCTCTGATTCCCCAACTTTGATTCCCCACCTCTGATTCCCCAGCTCTGATTCCCCGCCTCTGATTCCCCGCATCTGATTCCATGCATCTGATTCCCAGCCTCTGATTCCCAGCCTCTGATTCCCAACCTCTGATTCCCCACCTCTGATCCCCATATCTGATTCCCCGCCTCTGTTTCCCCGCCTCTGATTCCCCGCCTCTGTTTCCCCATATCTGATCCCCGCCTCTATTTGCCCGCCTCTGATTCCCCGCCTCTGTTTCCCCATATCTGATTCCCCGCCTTTGAATCCCCAACTCTGATTCCCTGCCTCTAATTTCCCAGCTCTGATTCCCCGCCTCTGATTCCCCGCGTCTGATTACCGGCCTCTGATTCCCCGCCTCTGATTCCCCATCTCTGATTCACAACCTCTGATTCCCCACCTCTGATACCCCATATCTGATTCCCCGCCTCTGTTTCACCGCCTCTGATTCCCCACCTCTGATTCCCAATATCTGATTCCCCGCCTCTGATTCTCCACCTCTGATTCCCCGCCTCCGATTCGCCAGCTATGATTCCCCGCCTCTTATTCCCCGCGTCTGATTCCCTGCCTCTGATTCCCCGCCTCTGATTCCACATCTCTGATTCACCACCTCTGATTCCCCGCGTCTGATTCCCTGCCTCTGATTCCCCATCTCTGATTCCCCATCTCTGATTCCCCAATTCTGATTCCCCTCCTCTGATTCCCCGTGTTTGATTCCCTGCCTCTGATTCCCGGCCTCTGATTCCCCATCTCTGATTCCCCGCCTTTGATTCGCCCCGTCTGATTCCCAGCCTCTGAATCCCCGTGTCTGATTTCCTGCCTCTGATTCCCCGCCTCTGATTCCCCATCTCTGATTCACAGCCTCTGATTCCCCACCTCTGATTCCCCATCTCTGATTCCGCACATCTGATTCCCTGCCTCTGATTCCCCGACTCTGATCCCCACCTCTGATTCCCCAGCTCTGATTCCCCGCCTCTGATTCCCCAACTCTGATTCCCCGCCTCTGATACCCCAGCTCTGATTCCCCGCCTCTGATTCCCCGTGTTTGATTCCCTGCCTCTGATTCCCCGCCTCTGATTCCCCATATCTGATTCCTCCCCTCTGTTTCCCCGCCTCTGATTCCCCGCCTCTGATTCCCCATATCTCATTCCCCGCCTCTGATTCCCCATCTCTGATTCCCGGACTCTGATTCCACACCTCTGATTCCCGGCCTCTTATTCCCGGCATCTGATTCCGGCAAATGATTCCCGGCCTCTGATTCCATGCTTCTGATTCCCCATCTCTGATTCCGCAAATCTAATTCTCTGCCTCTGATTCCCCACCTCTGATTCCCCATATCTGATTCCCCGCCTCTGTTTCCCCACCTCTGATTCCCCGCCTCTTATTCCCCATATCTCATTCCCCGCCTCTGAATCCCCATCTCTGATTCCCGGACTCTGATTCCCAACCTCTGATATCCGGCCTCTTATTCCCGGCATCTGATTCCGGCCTCTGATTCCCGGCATCTGATTCCCTGCTTCTGATTCTGATTCCCTGCCTTTGATTCCCCATCTCTGATTCCGCACATCTGATTCCCTGCCTCTGATTCCCCATCTCTGATTCCCCATATCTGATTCCCCGCCTCTGTTTCCCCGCCTCTGATTCCCCGCCTCTGTTTCACAATATCTAAGTCCCCGCCTCTGTTTCCCCGCCTCTGATTCCCCGCCTCTGATTCCCCGCGTCTGATTACCGGCCTCTGATTCCCCGCCTCTGATTCCCCATCTCTGATTCACAACCTCTGATTCCCCACCTCTGATTCCCCATATCTGATTCCCCACCTCTGATTCCCGGCCTCTTATTCCCGGCATCTGATTCCGGCCTCTGATTCCCGGCCTCTGATTCCCTGCTTCTGATTCTGATTCCCTGCCTCTGATTCCCCATCTCTGATTCTGCACATCTGATTCCCTGCCTCTGATTACCCCCCTCTGTTTCCCCGCCTCTGATTCCCCGCCTCTGTTTCCCAATATCTCTGATTCCCCAACTCTGATTCCCCACCTCTGATTCCCCAGCTCTGATTCCCCGCCTCTGATTCCCCGCATCTGATTCCCTGCATCTGATTCCAAGCCTCTGATTCCCTGCCTCTGATTCCCAACCTCTGATTCCCCACCTCTGATTCCCCATATCTGATTCCCCGCCTCTGTTTCCCCGCCTCTGATTCCCCACCTCTGTTTCCCCATATCTGATTCCCGGCCTCTGATTCCCCGCCTCTGTTTCCCCGCCTCTGATTCCCCTCCTCTGATTCCCCAACTCTAATTCCCCGCCTCTGATTCCCCAGCTCTGATTTCCCGTGTTTGATTCCCTGCCTCTGATTCCCTGCCCTGATTCCCCATCTCTGTTTCACCGCCTTTGATTCGCCACCTCTGATACCCCATATCTGATTCCCCGCCTCTGTTTCCACGCCTCTGATTCCCTGCCTCTGATTCCCAACCTCTGATTCCACACCTCTGATTCCCCATATCTGATTCCCCGCCTCTGTTTCCCCGCCTCTGATTCCCCAGCTCTGATTCCCCGCCTCTGATTCGCCGCATCTGATTCCCTGCATCTGATTCCAAGCCTCTGATTCCCTGCCTCTGATTCCCAACCTCTGATTCCCCACCTCTGATTCCCCATATCTGATTCCCCGCCTCTGTTTCCCCGCCTCTGATTCCCCACCTCTGTTTCCCCATATCTGATTCCCGGCCTCTGATTCCCCGCCTCTGATTCCCCGCCTCTGATTCCCTGCCTCTGATTCCCCATCTCCGATTCCGCACATCTGATTCCCCGCATCTGATTCCCTGCATCTGATTCCAAGCCTCTGATTCCCTGCCTCTGATTCCCAACCTCTGATTCCCCACCTCTGATTCCCCATATCTGATTCCCCGCCTCTGTTTCCCCGCCTCTGATTCCCCACCTCTGTTTCCCCATATCTGATTCCCGGCCTCTGATTCCCCGCCTCTGATTCCCCGCCTCTGATTCCCTGCCTCTGATTCCCCATCTCCGATTCCGCACATCTGATTCCCTGCCTCTGATTCCCCGCCTCTGATTCCCCACCTCTGATTCCCTGCCTCTGATTCCCAACCTCTGATTCCCCACCTCTGATTCCCCATATCTGATTCCCCGCCTCTGTTTCCCCGCCTCTGATTCCCCTCCTCTGATTCCCCAACTCTAATTCCCCGCCTCTTTCCCCAGCTCTGATTCCCCGTGTTTGATTCCCTGCCTCTGATTCCCTGCCCTGATTCCCCATCTCTGTTTCACCGCCTTTGATTCGCCACCTCTGATTCCCCATATCTGATTCCCCGCCTCTGTTTCCCCGCCTCTGATTCCCTGCCTCTGATTCCCAACCTCTGATTCCACACCTCTGATTCCCCATATCTGATTCCCCGCCTCTGTTTCCCCGCCTCTGATTCCCTGCCCCTGTTTCCCCATATCTGATTCCCTGCCTCTGATTCCCCAACTCTGATTCCCCGCCTCTGATTCCCCATCTCTGATTCACCGCCTTTGATTCGCCACCTCTGATTCCACATATCTGATTCCCCGCCTCTGATTCCCCAACTCTGATTCCCCGCCTCTGATTCTCCATATCTCATTCCCCGCCTCTGAATCCCCATCTCTGATTCCCGGACTCTGATTCCCCACCTCTGATTCCCGGCCTCTTATTCCCAGCATCTGATTCCCGGCCTCTGATTCCCGGCCTCTGATTCCCCGCTTCTGATTCTGATTCCCTGCCTCTGATTCCCCATCTCTGATTCTGCACATCTGATTCCCTGCCTCTGATTCCCCACCTCTGATTCCCCATATCGGATTTCCCGCCTCCGTTTCCCCATGTCTAATTCCCAACCTCTGATGCACCAACTCTGATTCCCTGCCTCTGATTCCCCGCGTTCTATTCCCTGCCTCTGATTCCCCGCCTGTGATTCCCCATCTCTGATTCACCACCTCTGATTCCCCACCTCTGATTCCCCAGCTCTGATTCCCCGCCTCTGATTCCCCGCATATGATTCCATGCATCTGATTCCCAGCCTCTGATTCCCAGCCTCTGATTCCCAACCTCTGATTCCCCACCTCTGATTCCCTATATCTGATTCCCTGCCTCTGTTTCCCCGCCTCTGATTCCCCGCGTCTGATTACCGGCCTCTGATTCCCCGCCTCTGATTCCCCATCTCTGATTCACAACCTCTGATTCCCCACCTCTGATACCCCATATCTGATTCCCCGCCTCTGTTTCACCGCCTCTGATTCCCCACCTCTGATTCCCAATATCTGATTCCCCGCCTCTGATTCCCCACCTCTGATTCCCCGCCTCTGATTCGCCAGCTATGATTCCCCGCCTCTTATTCCCCGCGTCTGATTCCCTGCCTCTGATTCCCCGCCTCTGATTCCACATCTCTGATTCACCACCTCTGATTCCCCGCGTCTGATTCCCTGCCTCTGATTCCCGGACTCTGATTCCCCACCTCTGATTCCCGGCCTCTTATTCCCGGCATCTGATTCCGGCCTCTGATTCCCGGCCTCTGATTCCCTGCTTATGATTCTGATTCCCTGCCTCTGATTCCCCATCTCTGATACCGCACATCTAATTCCCTGCCTCTGATTCCCCACCTCTGATTCCCCATATCTGATTCCCCTCCTCTGTTTCCCCGCCTCTTATTCACCGCCTCTGTTTCCCCATATCTAAGTCCCCGCCTCTGATTCCCCAACTTTGATTCCCCACCTCTGATTCCCCAGCTCTGATTCCCCGCCTCTGATTCCCCGCATATGATTCCATGCATCTGATTCCCAGCCTCTGATTCCCAGCCTCTGATTCCCAACCTCTGATTCCCCACCTCTGATTCCCTATATCTGATTCCCCGCCTCTGTTTCCCCGCCTATGATTCCCCGCCTCTGTTTCCCCATATCTGATTCCCCGCCTCTGAATTCCCAACTCTGATTCCCTGCCTCTAATTTCCCATGTCTGATTCCCCGCCTCTGATTCCCCGCGTCTGATTACCGGCCTCTGATTCCCCGCCTCTGATTCCCCATCTCTGATTCACAACCTCTGATTCCCCACCTCTGATTCCCCATATCTGATTCCCCGCCTCTGTTTCCCCGCCTCTGATTCCCCACCTCTGATTCCCAATATCTGATTCCCCGCCTCTGATTCCCCACCTCTGATTCCCCGCCTCTGATTCGCCAGCTATGATTCCCCGCCTCTGATTCCCCGCGTCTGATTCCCTGCCTCTGCTTCCCCGCCTCTGATTCCACATCTCTGATTCACCACCTCTGATTCCCCGCGTCTGATTCCCCGCCTCTGATTCCCCATCTCTGATTCCCCATCTCTGATTCCCCAATTCTGATTCCCCGCCTCTGATTCCCCAGCTCTGATTCCTCGCCTCTGATTCCCTTCCTCTGATTCCCAACCTCTGATTCACCACCTCTGATTTCCCATATAGATTCCCTGCATCTGATTCCCCGCCTCTGATTCCCCAGCTCTGATTCCCCGCCTCTGATTCCCCGTGTTTGATTCCCTGCCTCTGATTCCCGGCCTCTGATTCCCCATCTCTGATTCACCGCCTTTGATTCGCCACCTCTGATTCCCCAAATCTGATTCCCCGCCTCTGTTTCCCCGCCTCTGATTCCCCGCCTCTGATTCCCCGCGTCTGATTACCGGCCTCTGATTCCCCGCCTTTGATTCCCCATCTCTGATTCACAACCTCTGATTCCCCACCTCTGATTCCCCATATCTGATTCCCCACCTCTGATTCCCGGCCTCTTATTCCCGGCATCTGATTCCGGCCTCTGATTCCCGGCCTCTGATTCCCTGCTTCTGATTCTGATTCCCTGCCTCTGATTCCCCATCTCTGATTCCCCGCCTCTGATTCCCCATCTCTGATTCACCGCCTTTGATTCGCCACCTCTGATTCCACATATCTGATTCCCCGCCTCTGATTCCCCAACTCTGATTCCCCGCCTCTGATTCTCCATATCTCATTCCCCGCCTCTGAATCCCCATCTCTGATTCCCGGACTCTGATTCCCCACCTCTGATTCCCGGCCTCTTATTCCCAGCATCTGATTCCCGGCCTCTGATTCCCGGCCTCTGATTCCCCGCTTCTGATTCTGATTCCCTGCCTCTGATTCCCCATCTCTGATTCTGCACATCTGATTCCCTGCCTCTGATTCCCCACCTCTGATTCCCCATATCGGATTTCCCGCCTCTGTTTCCCCATATCTAATTCCCAACCTCTGATGCACCAACTCTGATTCCCTGCCTCTGATTCCCCGCGTTCTATTCCCTGCCTCTGATTCCCCGCCTGTGATTCCCCATCTCTGATTCACCACCTCTGATTCCCCACCTCTGATTCCCCATATCTAATTCCCCGCCTCTGTTTGCCCGCCTCTGATTCCCCGCCTCTGTTTCCCCATATCTGATTCCCCGCCTCTGAATCCCCAACTCTGATTCCCTGCCTCTGATTCCCCAGCTCTGATTCCCCGCCTTTGATTCCCCCCGTCTGATTCCCAGCCTCTGAATCCCCGTGTCTGATTTCCTGCCTCTGATTCCCCGCCTCTGATTCCCCATCTCTGATTCACAGCCTCTGATTCCCCACCTCTGATTCCCCATCTCTGATTCCGCACATCTGATTCCCTGCCTCTGATTCCCCGACTCTGATCCCCACCTCTTATTCCCCAGCTCTGATTCCCCGCCTCTGATTCCCCAACTCTGATTCCCCGCCTCTGATTCCCCAGCTCTGATTCCCCGCCTCTGATTCCCCGTGTTTGATTCCCTGCCTCTGATTCCCCGCCTCTGATTCCCCATCTCTGATTCAACGCCTTTGATTCGCCACCTCTGATTCCCCATATCTGATTCCTCGCCTCTGTTTCCCCGCCTCTGATTCCCCGCCTCTGATTCCCCATATCTCATTCCCCGCCTCTGTTTCCCCATATCTGATTCCCCGCCTCTGAATCCCCAACTCTGATTCCCTGCCTCTGATTCCCCAGCTCTGATTCCCCGCCTTTGATTCCCCCCGTCTGATTCCCAGCCTCTGAATCCCCGTGTCTGATTTCCTGCCTCTGATTCCCCGCCTCTGATTCCCCATCTCTGATTCACAGCCTCTGATTCCCCACCTCTGATTCCCCATCTCTGATTCCGCACATCTGATTCCCTGCCTCTGATTCCCCGACTCTGATCCCCACCTCTTATTCCCCAGCTCTGATTCCCCGCCTCTGATTCCCCAACTCTGATTCCCCGCCTCTGATTCCCCAGCTCTGATTCCCCGCCTCTGATTCCCCGTGTTTGATTCCCTGCCTCTGATTCCCCGCCTCTGATTCCCCATCTCTGATTCAACGCCTTTGATTCGCCACCTCTGATTCCCCATATCTGATTCCTCGCCTCTGTTTCCCCGCCTCTGATTCCCCGCCTCTGATTCCCCATATCTCATTCCCCGCCTCTGATTCCCCATCTCTGATTCCCGGACTCTGAATCCCCACCTCTGATTCCCGGCCTCTTATTCCCGGCATCTGATTCCGGCCTCTGATTCCCGGCCTCTGATTCCATGCTTCTGATTCCCCATCTCTGATTCCGCAAATCTAATTCCCTGCCTCTGATTCCCCACCTCTGATTACCCATATCTGATTCCCCGCCTCTGTTTCCCCACCTCTGATTCCCCGCCTCTGTTTCCCCATATCTAAGTCCCCGCCTCTGATTCCCCAACTTTGATTCCCCACCTCTGATTCCCCAGCTCTGATTCCCCGCCTCTGATTCCCCGCATCTGATTCCATGCATCTGATTCCCAGCCTCTGATTCCCAGCCTCTGATTCCCAACCTCTGATTCCCCACCTCTGATCCCCATATCTGATTACCCGCCTCTGTTTCCCCGCCTCTGATTCCCCGCCTCTGTTTCCCCATATCTGATCCCGGCCTCTATTTGCCCGCCTCTGATTCCCCGCCTCTGTTTCCCCATATCTGATTCCCCGCCTTTGAATCCCCAACTCTGATTCCCTGCCTCTAATTTCCCAGCTCTGATTCCCCGCCTCTGATTCCCCGCGTCTGATTACCGGCCTCTGATTCCCCGCCTCTGATTCCCCATCTCTGATTCACAACCTCTGATTCCCCACCTCTGATACCCCATATCTGATTCCCCGCCTCTGTTTCACCGCCTCTGATTCCCCACCTCTGATTCCCAATATCTGATTCCCCGCCTCTGATTCTCCACCGCTGATTCCCCGCCTCCGATTCGCCAGCTATGATTCCCCGCCTCTTATTCCCCGCGTCTGATTCCCTGCCTCTGATTCCCCGCCTCTGATTCCACATCTCTGATTCACCACCTCTGATTCCCCGCGTCTGATTCCCTGCCTCTGATTCCCCATCTCTGATTCCCCATCTCTGATTCCCCAATTCTGATTCCCCTCCTCTGATTCCCCGTGTTTGATTCCCTGCCTCTGATTCCCGGCCTCTGATTCCCCATCTCTGATTCCCCGCCTTTGATTCCCCCCGTCTGATTCCCAGCCTCTGAATCCCCGTGTCTGATTTCCTGCCTCTGATTCCCCGCCTCTGATTCCCCATCTCTGATTCACAGCCTCTGATTCCCCACCTCTGATTCCCCATCTCTGATTCCGCACATCTGATTCCCTGCCTCTGATTCCCCGACTCTGATCCCCACCTCTGATTCCCCAGCTCTGATTCCCCTCCTCTGATTCCCCAACTCTGATTCCCCGCCTCTGATTCCCCAGCTCTGATTCCCCGCCTCTGATTCCCCGTGTTTGATTCCCTGCCTCTGATTCCCCGCCTCTGATTCCCCATATCTGATTCCTCGCCTCTGTTTCCCCGCCTCTGATTCCCCGCCTCTGATTCCCCATATCTCATTCCCCGCCTCTGATTCCCCATCTCTGATTCCCGGACTCTGATTCCACACCTCTGATTCCCGGCCTCTTATTCCCGGCATCTGATTCCGGCCTCTGATTCCCGGCCTCTGATTCCATGCTTCTGATTCCCCATCTCTGATTCCGCAAATCTAATTCCCTGCCTCTGATTCCCCATCTCTGATTCCCCATATCTGATTCCCCGCCTCTGTTTCCCCACCTCTGATTCCCCGCCTCTCATTCCCCATATCTCATTCCCCGCCTCTGAATCCCCATCTCTGATTCCCGGACTCTGATTCCCCACCTCTGATATCCGGCCTCTTATTCCCGGCATCTGATTCCGGCCTCTGATTCCCGGCATCTTATTCCCTGCTTCTGATTCTGATTCCCTGCCTTTGATTCCCCATCTCTGATTCCGCACATCTGATTCCCTGCCTCTGATTCCCCATCTCTGATTCCCCATATCTGATTCCCCGCCTCTGTTTCCCCGCCTCTGATTCCCCGCCTCTGTTTCCCAATATCTAAGTCCCCGCCTCTGTTTCCCCGCCTCTGATTCCCCGCCTCTGATTCCCCGCGTCTGATTACCGGCCTCTGATTCCCCGCCTCTGATTCCCCATCTCTGATTCACAACCTCTGATTCCCCACCTCTGATTCCCCATATCTGATTCCCCACCTCTGATTCCCGGCCTCTTATTCCCGGCATCTGATTCCGGCCTCTGATTCCCGGCCTCTGATTCCCTGCTTCTGATTCTGATTCCCTGCCTCTGATTCCCCATCTCTGATTCTGCACATCTGATTCCCTGCCTCTGATTACCCCCCTCTGTTTCCCCGCCTCTGATTCCCCGCCTCTGTTTCCCAATATCTCTGATTCCCCAACTCTGATTCCCCACCTCTGATTCCCCAGCTCTGATTCCCCGCCTCTGATTCCCCGCATCTGATTCCCTGCATCTGATTCCAAGCCTCTGATTCCCTGCCTCTGATTCCCAACCTCTGATTCCCCACCTCTGATTCCCCATATCTGATTCCCCGCCTCTGTTTCCCCGCCTCTGATTCCCCACCTCTGTTTCCCCATATCTGATTCCCGGCCTCTGATTCCCCGCCTCTGTTTCCCCGCCTCTGATTCCCCTCCTCTGATTCCCCAACTCTAATTCCCCGCCTCTGATTCCCCAGCTCTGATTCCCCGTGTTTGATTCCCTGCCTCTGATTCCCTGCCCTGAATCCCCATCTCTGTTTCACCGCCTTTGATTCGCCACCTCTGATTCCCCATATCTGATTCCCCGCCTCTGTTTCCCCGCCTCTGATTCCCTGCCTCTGATTCCCAACCTCTGATTCCACACCTCTGATTCCCCATATCTGATTCCCCGCCTCTGTTTCCCCGCCTCTGATTCCCCAGCTCTGATTCCCCGCCTCTGATTCGCCGCATCTGATTCCCTGCATCTGATTCCAAGCCTCTGATTCCCTGCCTCTGATTCCCAACCTCTGATTCCCCACCTCTGATTCCCCATATCTGATTCCCCGCCTCTGTTTCCCCGCCTCTGAATCCCCACCTCTGTTTCCCCATATCTGATTCCCGGCCTCTGATTCCCCGCTTCTGATTCCCCGCCTCTGATTCCCTGCCTCTGATTCCCCATCTCCGATTCCGCACATCTGATTCCCCGCATCTGATTCCCTGCATCTGATTCCAAGCCTCTGATTCCCTGCCTCTGATTCCCAACCTCTGATTCCCCACCTCTGATTCCCCATATCTGATTCCCCGCCTCTGTTTCCCCGCCTCTGATTCCCCACCTCTGTTTCCCCATATCTGATTCCCGGCCTCTGATTCCCCGCCTCTGATTCCCCGCCTCTGATTCCCTGCCTCTGATTCCCCATCTCCGATTCCGCACATCTGATTCCCTGCCTCTGATTCCCCGCCTCTGATTCCCCACCTCTGATTCCCTGCCTCTGATTCCCAACCTCTGATTCCCCACCTCTGATTCCCCATATCTGATTCCCCGCCTCTGTTTCCCCGCCTCTGATTCCCCTCCTCTGATTCCCCAACTCTAATTCCCCGCCTCTTTCCCCAGCTCTGATTCCCCGTGTTTGATTCCCTGCCTCTGATTCCCTGCCCTGATTCCCCATCTCTGTTTCACCGCCTTTGATTCGCCACCTCTGATTCCCCATATCTGATTCCCCGCCTCTGTTTCCCCGCCTCTGATTCCCTGCCTCTGATTCCCAACCTCTGATTCCACACCTCTGATTCCCCATATCTGATTCCCCGCCTCTGTTTCCCCGCCTCTGATTCCCTGCCCCTGTTTCCCCATATCTGATTCCCTGCCTCTGATTCCCCAACTCTGATTCCCCGCCTCTGATTCCCCAGCTCTGATTCCCCGCCTCTGATTTCCCGTGTTTGATTCCCTGCCTCTGATTCCCCGCCTCTGATTCCCCATCTCTGATTCACCGCCTTTGATTCGCCACCTCTGATTCCACATATCTGATTCCCCACCTCTGTTTCCCCGCCTCTGATTCCCCGCCTCTGATTCTCCATATCTCATTCCCCGCCTCTGAATCCCCATCTCTGATTCCCGGACTCTGATTCCCCACCTCTGATTCCCGGCCTCTTATTCCCAGCATCTGATTCCAGGCCTCTGATTCCCGGCCTCTGATTCCCCGCTTCTGATTCTGATTCCCTGCCTCTGATTCCCCATCTCTGATTCCGCACATCTGATTCCCTGCCTCTGATTCCCCACCTCTGATTCCCCATATCGGATTTCCCGCCTCTGTTTCCCCATATCTAATTCCCAACCTCTGATGCCCCAACTCTGATTCCCTGCCTCTGATTCCCCGCGTTCTATTCCCTGCCTCTGATTCCCCGCCTGTGATTCCCCATCTCTGATTCACCACCTCTGATTCCCCACCTCTGATTCCCCATATCTAATTCCCCGCCTCTGTTTGCCCGCCTCTGATTCCCCGCCTCTGTTTCCCCATATCTGATTCCCCGCCTCTGAATCCCCAACTCTGATTCCCTGCCTCTGATTCCCCAGCTCTGATTCCCCGCCTTTGATTCCCCCCGTCTGATTCCCAGCCTCTGAATCCTTGTGTCTGATTTCCTGCCTCTGATTCCCCGCCTCTGATTCCCCATCTCTGATTCACAGCCTCTGATTCCCCACCTCTGATTCCCCATCTCTGATTCCGCACATCTGATTCCCTGCCTCTGATTCCCCGACTCTGATCCCCACCTCTGATTCCCCAGCTCTGATTCCCCGCCTCTGATTCCCCAACTCTGATTCCCCGCCTCTGATTCCCCAGCTCTGATTCCCCGCCTCTGATTCCCCGTGTTTGATTCCCTGCCTCTGATTCCCCGCCTCTGATTCCCCATCTCTGATTCAACGCCTTTGATTCGCCACCTCTGATTCCCCATATCTGATTCCTCGCCTCTGTTTCCCCGCCTCTGATTCCCCGCCTCTGATTCCCCATATCTCATTCCCCGCCTCTGATTCCCCATCTCTGATTCCCGGACTCTGATTCCCCACCTCTGATTCCCGGCCTCTTATTCCCGGCATCTGATTCCGGCCTCTGATTCCCGGCCTCTGATTCCATGCTTCTGATTCCCCATCTCTGATTCCGCAAATCTAATTCCCTGTCTCTAATTCCCCATCTCTGATTCCCCATATCTGATTCCCCGCCTCTGTTTCCCCACCTCTGATTCCCCGCCTCTGTTTCCCCATATCTAAGTCCCCGCCTCTGATTCCCCAACTTTGATTCCCCACCTCTGATTCCCCAGCTCTGATTCCCCGCCTCTGATTCCCCGCATCTGATTCCATGCATCTGATTCCCAGCCTCTGATTCCCAGCCTCTGATTCCCAACCTCTGATTCCCCACCTCTGATCCCCATATCTGATTCCCCGCCTCTGTTTCCCCGCCTCTGATTCCCCGCCTCTGTTTCCCCATATCTGATCCCCGCCTCTATTTGCCCGCCTCTGATTCCCCGCCTCTGTTTCCCCATATCTGATTCCCCGCCTCTGAATCCCCAACTCTGATTCCCTGCCTCTAATTTCCCAGCTCTGATTCCCCGCCTCTGATTCCCCGCGTCTGATTACCGGCCTCTGATTCCCCGCCTCTGATTCCCCATCTCTGATTCACAACCTCTGATTCCCCACCTCTGATACCCCATATCTGATTCCACGCCTCTGTTTCACCGCCTCTGATTCCCCACCTCTGATTCCCAATATCTGATTCCCCGCCTCTGATTCCCCACCTCTGATTCCCCGCCTCTGATTCGCCAGCTATGATTCCCCGCCTCTTATTCCCCGCGTCTGATTCCCTGCCTCTGATTCCCCGCCTCTGATTCCACATCTCTGATTCACCACCTCTGATTCCCCGCGTCTGATTCCCTGCCTCTGATTCCCCATCTCTGATTCCCCATCTCTGATTCCCCAATTCTGATTCCCCTCCTCTGATTCCCCGTGTTTGATTCCCTGCCTCTGATTCCCGGCCTCTGATTCCCCATCTCTGATTCACAGCCTTTGATTCGCCACCTCTGATTCGCCATATCTGATTCCCCGCCTCTGTTTCCCCGCCTCTGATTCCCCGCCTCTTATTCCCCATATCTCATTCCCCGCCTCTGTTTCCCCGCCTCTGATTCCCTGCCCCTGTTTCCCCATATCTGATTCCCTGCCTCTGATTCCCCAACTCTGATTCCCCGCCTCTGATTCCCCAGCTCTGATTCCCCGCCTCTGATTTCCCGTGTTTGATTCCCTGCCTCTGATTCCCCGCCTCTGATTCCCCATCTCTGATTCACCGCCTTTGATTCGCCACCTCTGATTCCACATATCTGATTCCCCACCTCTGTTTCCCCGCCTCTGATTCCCCGCCTCTGATTCTCAATATCTCATTCCCCGCCTCTGAATCCCCATCTCTGATTCCCGGACTCTGATTCCCCACCTCTGATTCCCGGCCTCTTATTCCCAGCATCTGATTCCAGGCGTCTGATTCCCGGCCTCTGATTCCCCGCTTCTGATTCTGATTCCCTGCCTCTGATTCCCCATCTCTGATTCCGCACATCTGATTCCCTGCCTCTGATTCCCCACCTCTGATTCCCCATATCGGATTTCCCGCCTCTGTTTCCCCATATCTAATTCCCAACCTCTGATGCCCCAACTCTGATTCCCTGCCTCTGATTCCCCGCGTTCTATTCCCTGCCTCTGATTCCCCGCCTGTGATTCCCCATCTCTGATTCACCACCTCTGATTCCCCACCTCTGATTCCCCATATCTAATTCCCCGCCTCTGTTTGCCCGCCTCTGATTCCCCGCCTCTGTTTCCCCATATCTGATTCCCCGCCTCTGAATCCCCAACTCTGATTCCCTGCCTCTGATTCCCCAGCTCTGATTCCCCGCCTTTGATTCCCCCCGTCTGATTCCCAGCCTCTGAATCCTTGTGTCTGATTTCCTGCCTCTGATTCCCCGCCTCTGATTCCCCATCTCTGATTCACAGCCTCTGATTCCCCACCTCTGATTCCCCATCTCTGATTCCGCACATCTGATTCCCTGCCTCTGATTCCCCGACTCTGATCCCCACCTCTGATTCCCCAGCTCTGATTCCCCGCCTCTGATTCCCCAACTCTGATTCCCCGCCTCTGATTCCCCAGCTCTGATTCCCCGCCTCTGATTCCCCGTGTTTGATTCCCTGCCTCTGATTCCCCGCCTCTGATTCCCCATCTCTGATTCAACGCCTTTGATTCGCCACCTCTGATTCCCCATATCTGATTCCTCGCCTCTGTTTCCCCGCCTCTGATTCGCCGCCTCTGTTTCCCCATATCTGATCCCGGCCTCTATTTGCCCGCCTCTGATTCCCCGCCTCTGTTTCCCCATATCTGATTCCCCGCCTTTGAATCCCCAACTCTGATTCCCTGCCTCTAATTTCCCAGCTCTGATTCCCCGCCTCTGATTCCCCGCGTCTGATTACCGGCCTCTGATTCCCCGCCTCTGATTCCCCATCTCTGATTCACAACCTCTGATTCCCCACCTCTGATACCCCATATCTGATTCCCCGCCTCTGTTTCACCGCCTCTGATTCCCCACCTCTGATTCCCAATATCTGATTCCCCGCCTCTGATTCTCCACCTCTGATTCCCCGCCTCCGATTCGCCAGCTATGATTCCCCGCCTCTTATTCCCCGCGTCTGATTCCCTGCCTCTGATTCCCCGCCTCTGATTCCACATCTCTGATTCACCACCTCTGATTCCCCGCGTCTGATTCCCTGCCTCTGATTCCCCATCTCTGATTCCCCATCTCTGATTCCCCAATTCTGATTCCCCTCCTCTGATTCCCCGTGTTTGATTCCCTGCCTCTGATTCCCGGCCTCTGATTCCCCATCTCTGATTCCCCGCCTTTGATTCCCCCCGTCTGATTCCCAGCCTCTGAATCCCCGTGTCTGATTTCCTGCCTCTGATTCCCCGCCTCTGATTCCCCATCTCTGATTCACAGCCTCTGATTCCCCACCTCTGATTCCCCATCTCTGATTCCGCACATCTGATTCCCTGCCTCTGATTCCCCGACTCTGATCCCCACCTCTGATTCCCCAGCTCTGATTCCCCTCCTCTGATTCCCCAACTCTGATTCCCCGCCTCTGATTCCCCAGCTCTGATTCCCCGCCTCTGATTCCCCGTGTTTGATTCCCTGCCTCTGATTCCCCGCCTCTGATTCCCCATATCTGATTCCTCGCCTCTGTTTCCCCGCCTCTGATTCCCCGCCTCTGATTCCCCATATCTCATTCCCCGCCTCTGATTCCCCATCTCTGATTCCCGGACTCTGATTCCACACCTCTGATTCCCGGCCTCTTATTCCCGGCATCTGATTCCGGCCTCTGATTCCCGGCCTCTGATTCCATGCTTCTGATTCCCCATCTCTGATTCCGCAAATCTAATTCCCTGCCTCTGATTCCCCATCTCTGATTCCCCATATCTGATTCCCCGCCTCTGTTTCCCCACCTCTGATTCCCCGCCTCTCATTCCCCATATCTCATTCCCCGCCTCTGAATCCCCATCTCTGATTCCCGGACTCTGATTCCCCACCTCTGATATCCGGCCTCTTATTCCCGGCATCTGATTCCGGCCTCTGATTCCCGGCATCTGATTCCCTGCTTCTGATTCTGATTCCCTGCCTTTGATTCCCCATCTCTGATTCCGCACATCTGATTCCCTGCCTCTGATTCCCCATCTCTGATTCCCCATATCTGATTCCCCGCCTCTGTTTCCCCGCCTCTGATTCCCCGCCTCTGTTTCCCAATATCTAAGTCCCCGCCTCTGTTTCCCCGCCTCTGATTCCCCGCCTCTGATTCCCCGCGTCTGATTACCGGCCTCTGATTCCCCGCCTCTGATTCCCCATCTCTGATTCACAACCTCTGATTCCCCACCTCTGATTCCCCATATCTGATTCCCCACCTCTGATTCCCGGCCTCTTATTCCCGGCATCTGATTCCGGCCTCTGATTCCCGGCCTCTGATTCCCTGCTTCTGATTCTGATTCCCTGCCTCTGATTCCCCATCTCTGATTCTGCACATCTGATTCCCTGCCTCTGATTACCCCCCTCTGTTTCCCCGCCTCTGATTCCCCGCCTCTGTTTCCCAATATCTCTGATTCCCCAACTCTGATTCCCCACCTCTGATTCCCCAGCTCTGATTCCCCGCCTCTGATTCCCCGCATCTGATTCCCTGCATCTGATTCCAAGCCTCTGATTCCCTGCCTCTGATTCCCAACCTCTGATTCCCCACCTCTGATTCCCCATATCTGATTCCCCGCCTCTGTTTCCCCGCCTCTGATTCCCCACCTCTGTTTCCCCATATCTGATTCCCGGCCTCTGATTCCCCGCCTCTGTTTCCCCGCCTCTGATTCCCCTCCTCTGATTCCCCAACTCTAATTCCCCGCCTCTGATTCCCCAGCTCTGATTCCCCGTGTTTGATTCCCTGCCTCTGATTCCCTGCCCTGAATCCCCATCTCTGTTTCACCGCCTTTGATTCGCCACCTCTGATTCCCCATATCTGATTCCCCGCCTCTGTTTCCCCGCCTCTGATTCCCTGCCTCTGATTCCCAACCTCTGATTCCACACCTCTGATTCCCCATATCTGATTCCCCGCCTCTGTTTCCCCGCCTCTGATTCCCCAGCTCTGATTCCCCGCCTCTGATTCGCCGCATCTGATTCCCTGCATCTGATTCCAAGCCTCTGATTCCCTGCCTCTGATTCCCAACCTCTGATTCCCCACCTCTGATTCCCCATATCTGATTCCCCGCCTCTGTTTCCCCGCCTCTGATTCCCCACCTCTGTTTCCCCATATCTGATTCCCGGCCTCTGATTCCCCGCTTCTGATTCCCCGCCTCTGATTCCCTGCCTCTGATTCCCCATCTCCGATTCCGCACATCTGATTCCCCGCATCTGATTCCCTGCATCTGATTCCAAGCCTCTGATTCCCTGCCTCTGATTCCCAACCTCTGATTCCCCACCTCTGATTCCCCATATCTGATTCCCCGCCTCTGTTTCCCCGCCTCTGATTCCCCACCTCTGTTTCCCCATATCTGATTCCCGGCCTCTGATTCCCCGCCTCTGATTCCCCGCCTCTGATTCCCTGCCTCTGATTCCCCATCTCCGATTCCGCACATCTGATTCCCTGCCTCTGATTCCCCGCCTCTGATTCCCCACCTCTGATTCCCTGCCTCTGATTCCCAACCTCTGATTCCCCACCTCTGATTCCCCATATCTGATTCCCCGCCTCTGTTTCCCCGCCTCTGATTCCCCTCCTCTGATTCCCCAACTCTAATTCCCCGCCTCTTTCCCCAGCTCTGATTCCCCGTGTTTGATTCCCTGCCTCTGATTCCCTGCCCTGATTCCCCATCTCTGTTTCACCGCCTTTGATTCGCCACCTCTGATTCCCCATATCTGATTCCCCGCCTCTGTTTCCCCGCCTCTGATTCCCTGCCTCTGATTCCCAACCTCTGATTCCACACCTCTGATTCCCCATATCTGATTCCCCGCCTCTGTTTCCCCGCCTCTGATTCCCTGCCCCTGTTTCCCCATATCTGATTCCCTGCCTCTGATTCCCCAACTCTGATTCCCCGCCTCTGATTCCCCAGCTCTGATTCCCCGCCTCTGATTTCCCGTGTTTGATTCCCTGCCTCTGATTCCCCGCCTCTGATTCCCCATCTCTGATTCACCGCCTTTGATTCGCCACCTCTGATTCCACATATCTGATTCCCCACCTCTGTTTCCCCGCCTCTGATTCCCCGCCTCTGATTCTCCATATCTCATTCCCCGCCTCTGAATCCCCATCTCTGATTCCCGGACTCTGATTCCCCACCTCTGATTCCCGGCCTCTTATTCCCAGCATCTGATTCCAGGCCTCTGATTCCCGGCCTCTGATTCCCCGCTTCTGATTCTGATTCCCTGCCTCTGATTCCCCATCTCTGATTCCGCACATCTGATTCCCTGCCTCTGATTCCCCACCTCTGATTCCCCATATCGGATTTCCCGCCTCTGTTTCCCCATATCTAATTCCCAACCTCTGATGCCCCAACTCTGATTCCCTGCCTCTGATTCCCCGCGTTCTATTCCCTGCCTCTGATTCCCCGCCTGTGATTCCCCATCTCTGATTCACCACCTCTGATTCCCCACCTCTGATTCCCCATATCTAATTCCCCGCCTCTGTTTGCCCGCCTCTGATTCCCCGCCTCTGTTTCCCCATATCTGATTCCCCGCCTCTGAATCCCCAACTCTGATTCCCTGCCTCTGATTCCCCAGCTCTGATTCCCCGCCTTTGATTCCCCCCGTCTGATTCCCAGCCTCTGAATCCTTGTGTCTGATTTCCTGCCTCTGATTCCCCGCCTCTGATTCCCCATCTCTGATTCACAGCCTCTGATTCCCCACCTCTGATTCCCCATCTCTGATTCCGCACATCTGATTCCCTGCCTCTGATTCCCCGACTCTGATCCCCACCTCTGATTCCCCAGCTCTGATTCCCCGCCTCTGATTCCCCAACTCTGATTCCCCGCCTCTGATTCCCCAGCTCTGATTCCCCGCCTCTGATTCCCCGTGTTTGATTCCCTGCCTCTGATTCCCCGCCTCTGATTCCCCATCTCTGATTCAACGCCTTTGATTCGCCACCTCTGATTCCCCATATCTGATTCCTCGCCTCTGTTTCCCCGCCTCTGATTCCCCGCCTCTGATTCCCCATATCTCATTCCCCGCCTCTGATTCCCCATCTCTGATTCCCGGACTCTGATTCCCCACCTCTGATTCCCGGCCTCTTATTCCCGGCATCTGATTCCGGCCTCTGATTCCCGGCCTCTGATTCCATGCTTCTGATTCCCCATCTCTGATTCCGCAAATCTAATTCCCTGTCTCTGATTCCCCATCTCTGATTCCCCATATCTGATTCCCCGCCTCTGTTTCCCCACCTCTGATTCCCCGCCTCTGTTTCCCCATATCTAAGTCCCCGCCTCTGATTCCCCAACTTTGATTCCCCACCTCTGATTCCCCAGCTCTGATTCCCCGCCTCTGATTCCCCGCATCTGATTCCATGCATCTGATTCCCAGCCTCTGATTCCCAGCCTCTGATTCCCAACCTCTGATTCCCCACCTCTGATCCCCATATCTGATTCCCCGCCTCTGTTTCCCCGCCTCTGATTCCCCGCCTCTGTTTCCCCATATCTGATCCCCGCCTCTATTTGCCCGCCTCTGATTCCCCGCCTCTGTTTCCCCATATCTGATTCCCCGCCTCTGAATCCCCAACTCTGATTCCCTGCCTCTAATTTCCCAGCTCTGATTCCCCGCCTCTGATTCCCCGCGTCTGATTACCGGCCTCTGATTCCCCGCCTCTGATTCCCCATCTCTGATTCACAACCTCTGATTCCCCACCTCTGATACCCCATATCTGATTCCACGCCTCTGTTTCACCGCCTCTGATTCCCCACCTCTGATTCCCAATATCTGATTCCCCGCCTCTGATTCCCCACCTCTGATTCCCCGCCTCTGATTCGCCAGCTATGATTCCCCGCCTCTTATTCCCCGCGTCTGATTCCCTGCCTCTGATTCCCCGCCTCTGATTCCACATCTCTGATTCACCACCTCTGATTCCCCGCGTCTGATTCCCTGCCTCTGATTCCCCATCTCTGATTCCCCATCTCTGATTCCCCAATTCTGATTCCCCTCCTCTGATTCCCCGTGTTTGATTCCCTGCCTCTGATTCCCGGCCTCTGATTCCCCATCTCTGATTCACAGCCTTTGATTCGCCACCTCTGATTCGCCATATCTGATTCCCCGCCTCTGTTTCCCCGCCTCTGATTCCCCGCCTCTTATTCCCCATATCTCATTCCCCGCCTCTGTTTCCCCGCCTCTGATTCCCTGCCCCTGTTTCCCCATATCTGATTCCCTGCCTCTGATTCCCCAACTCTGATTCCCCGCCTCTGATTCCCCAGCTCTGATTCCCCGCCTCTGATTTCCCGTGTTTGATTCCCTGCCTCTGATTCCCCGCCTCTGATTCCCCATCTCTGATTCACCGCCTTTGATTCGCCACCTCTGATTCCACATATCTGATTCCCCACCTCTGTTTCCCCGCCTCTGATTCCCCGCCTCTGATTCTCAATATCTCATTCCCCGCCTCTGAATCCCCATCTCTGATTCCCGGACTCTGATTCCCCACCTCTGATTCCCGGCCTCTTATTCCCAGCATCTGATTCCAGGCCTCTGATTCCCGGCCTCTGATTCCCCGCTTCTGATTCTGATTCCCTGCCTCTGATTCCCCATCTCTGATTCCGCACATCTGATTCCCTGCCTCTGATTCCCCACCTCTGATTCCCCATATCGGATTTCCCGCCTCTGTTTCCCCATATCTAATTCCCAACCTCTGATGCCCCAACTCTGATTCCCTGCCTCTGATTCCCCGCGTTCTATTCCCTGCCTCTGATTCCCCGCCTGTGATTCCCCATCTCTGATTCACCACCTCTGATTCCCCACCTCTGATTCCCCATATCTAATTCCCCGCCTCTGTTTGCCCGCCTCTGATTCCCCGCCTCTGTTTCCCCATATCTGATTCCCCGCCTCTGAATCCCCAACTCTGATTCCCTGCCTCTGATTCCCCAGCTCTGATTCCCCGCCTTTGATTCCCCCCGTCTGATTCCCAGCCTCTGAATCCTTGTGTCTGATTTCCTGCCTCTGATTCCCCGCCTCTGATTCCCCATCTCTGATTCACAGCCTCTGATTCCCCACCTCTGATTCCCCATCTCTGATTCCGCACATCTGATTCCCTGCCTCTGATTCCCCGACTCTGATCCCCACCTCTGATTCCCCAGCTCTGATTCCCCGCCTCTGATTCCCCAACTCTGATTCCCCGCCTCTGATTCCCCAGCTCTGATTCCCCGCCTCTGATTCCCCGTGTTTGATTCCCTGCCTCTGATTCCCCGCCTCTGATTCCCCATCTCTGATTCAACGCCTTTGATTCGCCACCTCTGATTCCCCATATCTGATTCCTCGCCTCTGTTTCCCCGCCTCTGATTCGCCGCCTCTGATTCCCCATATCTCATTCCCCGCCTCTGATTCCCCATCTCTGATTCCCGGACTCTGATTCCCCACCTCTGATTCCCGGCCTCTTATTCCCGGCATCTGATTCCGGCCTCTGATTCCCGGCCTCTGATTCCATGCTTCTGATTCCCCATCTCTGATTCCGCAAATCTAATTCCCTGTCTCTGATTCCCCATCTCTGATTCCCCATATCTGATTCCCCGCCTCTGTTTCCCCACCTCTGATTCCCCGCCTCTGTTTCCCCATATCTAAGTCCCCGCCTCTGATTCCCCAACTTTGATTCCCCACCTCTGATTCCCCAGCTCTGATTCCCCGCCTCTGATTCCCCGCATCTGATTCCATGCATCTGATTCCCAGCCTCTGATTCCCAGCCTCTGATTCCCAACCTCTGATTCCCCACCTCTGATCCCCATATCTGATTCCCCGCCTCTGTTTCCCCGCCTCTGATTCCCCGCCTCTGTTTCCCCATATCTGATCCCCGCCTCTATTTGCCCGCCTCTGATTCCCCGCCTCTGTTTCCCCATATCTGATTCCCCGCCTCTGAATCCCCAACTCTGATTCCCTGCCTCTAATTTCCCAGCTCTGATTCCCCGCCTCTGATTCCCCGCGTCTGATTACCGGCCTCTGATTCCCCGCCTCTGATTCCCCATCTCTGATTCACAACCTCTGATTCCCCACCTCTGATACCCCATATCTGATTCCACGCCTCTGTTTCACCGCCTCTGATTCCCCACCTCTGATTCCCAATATCTGATTCCCCGCCTCTGATTCCCCACCTCTGATTCCCCGCCTCTGATTCGCCAGCTATGATTCCCCGCCTCTTATTCCCCGCGTCTGATTCCCTGCCTCTGATTCCCCGCCTCTGATTCCACATCTCTGATTCACCACCTCTGATTCCCCGCGTCTGATTCCCTGCCTCTGATTCCCCATCTCTGATTCCCCATCTCTGATTCCCCAATTCTGATTCCCCTCCTCTGATTCCCCGTGTTTGATTCCCTGCCTCTGATTCCCGGCCTCTGATTCCCCATCTCTGATTCACAGCCTTTGATTCGCCACCTCTGATTCGCCATATCTGATTCCCCGCCTCTGTTTCCCCGCCTCTGATTCCCCGCCTCTTATTCCCCATATCTCATTCCCCGCCTCTGAATCCCCATCTCTGATTCCCGGACTCTGATTCCCCACCTCTGATTTCCGGCCTCTTATTCCCGGCATCTGATTCCGGCCTCTGATTCCCGGCATCTGATTCCCTGCTTCTGATTCTGATTCCCTGCCTTTGATTCCCCATCTCTGATTCCGCACATCTGATTCCCTGCCTCTGATTCCCCATCTCTGATTCCCCATATCTGATTCCCCACCTCTGTTTCCCCGCCTCTGATTCCCCGCCTCTGTTTCCCAATATCTAAGTCCCCGCCTCTGATTCCCCAGCTCTGATTCCCCGCCTCTGATTCCCCGCATCTGATTCCCTGCATCTGATTCCAAGCCTCTGATTCCCTGCCTCTGATTCCCAACCTCTGATTCCCCACCTCTGATTCCCCATATCTGATTCCCAGCCTCTGTTTCCCCGCCTCTGATTCACCGCCTCTGTTTCCCCATATCTGATTCCCGGCCTCTGATTCCCCGCCTCTGATTCCCCGCCTCTGATTCCCTGCCTCTGATTCCCCATCTCCGATTCCGCACATCTGATTCCCTGCCTCTGATTCCCCGCCTCTGATTCCCCACCTCTGATTCCCTGCCTCTGATTCCCAACCTCTGATTCCCCACCTCTGATTCCCCGTGTTTGATTCCCCGCCTCTGTTTCCCCGCCTCTGATTCCCCGCCTCTGATTCCCCAACTCTAATTCCCCGCCTCTGATTCCCCATATATGATTCCCCGCCTCTGTTTCCCCGCCTCTGATTCCCCGCCCCTGTTTCCCCATATCTGATTCCCTGCCTCTGATTCCCCAACTTTGATTCCCAGCCTCTGATTCCCCAGCTCTGATTCCCCGCCTCTGATTCCCCGTGTTTGATTCCCTGCCTCTGATTCCCCGCCTCTGATTCCCCATCTCTGATTCACCGCCTTTGATTCGCCACCTCTGATTCCCCATATCTGATTCCCCACCTCTGTTTCCCCGCCTCTGATTCCCCGCCTCTGATTCTCCATATCTCATTTCCCGCCTCTGATTCCCACCTCTGATTCCCGGCCTCTTATTCCCAGCATCTGATTCCAGGCCTCTGATTCCCGGCCTCTGACTCCCCGCTTCTGATTCTGATTCCCTGCCTCTGATTCCCCATCTCTGATTCCGCACATCTAATTACCTGCCTCTGATTCCCCACCTCTGATTCCCCATATCTGATTCCCCGCCTCTGTTTCCACGCCTCTGATTCCCCACCTCTGATTCCCCATATCTGATTCCCCAGCTCTGATTTCCCGCCTCTGATTCCCCACATCCGATTCCCCATATCTGATTCCCCGCCTCTGTTTCCCCGCCCCTGCTTCCCCGCCTCTGTTTCCCCATATCTGATTCCCCGCCTCTGTTTCCCCGCCCCTGATTCCCCGCCTCTGTTTCCCCATATCTGATTCCCCGCCTCTGATTCCCAACTATGATTCCCCGCCTCTGATTCCCCAGCTCTGAATCCCTGCCTCAGATTCCCCGCGTCTGATTCCCTGCCTCTGATTCCCCATCTCTGATTCCCCATCTCTGATTCCCCAATTCTGATTCCCCTCCTCTGATTCCCCGTGTTTGATTCCCTGCCTCTGATTCCCGGCCTCTGATTCCCCATCTCTGATTCACCGCCTTAGATTCGCCACCTCTGATTCGCCATATCTGATTCCCCGCCTCTGTTTCCCCGCCTCTGATTCCCCGCCTCTTATTCCCCATATCTCATTCCCCGCCTCTGAATCCCCATCTCTGATTCCCGGACTCTGATTCCCCACCTCTGATTCCCTGCTTCTGATTCTGATTCCCTGCCTCTGATTCCCCATCTCTGATTCCGCACATCTAATTCCCTGCCTCTGATTCCCCACCTCTGATTCCCCATATCTGATTCCCCGCCTCTGTTTCCCCGCCTCTGATTCACCCCCTCTGTTTCCCCATATCTAAGTCCCCGCCTCTGATTCCCCAACTTTGATTCCCCACCTCTGATTCCCCAGCTCTGATTCCCCGCCTCTGATTCCCCGCATATGATTCCATGCATCTGATTCCCAGCCTCTGATTGCCAGCCTCTGATTCCCAACCTCTGATTCCCCACCTCTGATTCCCTATATCTGATTCCCCGCCTCTGTTTCCCCGCCTCTGATTCCCCGCCTCTGTTTCCCCATATCTGATTCCCCGCCTCTGAATCCCCAACTCTGATTCCCTGCCTCTAATTTCCCATGTCTGATTCCCCGCCTCTGATTCCCCGCGTCTGATTACCGGCCTCTGATTCCCCACCTCTGATTCCCCATCTCTGATTCACAACCTCTGATTCCCCACCTCTGATTCCCCATATCTGATTCCCCGCCTCTGTTTCCCCGCCTCTGATTCCCCACCTCTGATTCCCAATATCTGATTCCCCGCCTCTGATTCCCCACCTCTGATTCCCCGCCTCTGATTCGCCAGCTATGATTCCCCGCCTCTGATTCCCCACGTCTGATTCCCTGCCTCTGATTCCCCGCCTCTGATTCCACATCTGTGATTCACCACCTCTGATTCCCCGCGTCTGATTCCCCGCCTCTGATTCCCCATCTCTGATTCCCCATCTCTGATTCCCCAATTCTGATTCCCCGCCTCTGATTCCCCAGCTCTGATTCCTCGCCTCTGATTCCCTTCCTCTGATTCCCAACCTCTGATTCCCCACCTCTGATTTCCCATATTGATTCCCTGCATCTGATTCCCCGCCTCTGATTCCCCAACTCTGATTCCCCGCCTCTGATTCCCCAGCTCTGATTCCCCGCCTCTGATTCCCCGTGTTTGATTCCCTGCCTCTGATTCCCGGCCTCTGATTCCCCATCTCTGATTCACCGCCTATGATTCGCCACCTCTGATTCCCCAAATCTGATTCCCCGCCTCTGTTTCCCCGCCTCTGATTCCCCGCCTCTGTTTCCCCGCGTCTGATTACCGGTCTCTGATTCCCCGCCTCTGATTCCCCATCTCTGATTCACAACCTCTGATTCCCCACCTCTGATTCCCCATATCTGATTCCCCACGTCTGATTCCCGGCCTCTTATTCCCGGCATCTGATTCCGGCCTCTGATTCCCGGCCTCTGATTCCCTGCTTCTGATTCTGATTCCCTGCCTCTGATTCCCCATCTCTGATTCCGCACATCTGATTCCCTGCCTCTGATTACCCCCCTCTGATTCCCCGCCTCTTATTCCCCGCCTCTGTTTCCCAATATCTAAGTCCCCGCCTCTGATTCCCCAACTCTGATTCCCCACCTCTGATTCCCCAGCTCTGATTCCCCGCCTCTGATTCCCCGCATCTGATTCCCTGCATCTGATTCCAAGCCTCTGATTCCCTGCCTCTGATTCCCAACCTCTGATTCCCCACCTCTGATTCCCCATATCTGATTCCCCGCCTCTGTTTCCCCGCCTCTGATTCCCCACCTCTGTTTCCCCATATCTGATTCCCGGCCTCTGATTCCCCACCTCTGATTCCCCGCCTCTGATTCCCTGCCTCTGATTCCCCATCTCCGATTCCGCACATCTGATTCCCTGCCTCTGATTCCCCGCCTCTGATTCCCCACCTCTGATTCCCTGCCTCTGATTCCCAACCTCTGATTCCCCACCTCTGATTCCCCATATCTGATTCCCCGCCTCTGTTTCCCCGACTCTGATTCCCCTCCTCTGATTCCCCAACTCTAATTCCCCGCCTCTGATTCACCAGCTCTGATTCCCCGTGTTTGATTCCCTGCCTCTGATTCCCTGCCCTGATTCCCCATCTGTTTCACCGCCTTTGATTCGCCACCTCTGATTCCCCATATCTGATTCCCCACCTCTGTTTCCCCGCCTCTGATTCCCTGCCTCTGATTCCCAACCTCTGATTCCACACCTCTGATTCCCCATATCTGATTCCCCGCCTCTGTTTCCCCGCCTCTGATTCCCTGCCCCTGTTTCCCCATATCTGATTCCCTGCCTCTGATTCCCCAACTCTGATTCCCCGCCTCTGATTCCCCAGCTCTGATTCCCCGCCTCTGATTTCCCGTGTTTGATTCCCTGCCTCTGATTCCCCGCCTCTGATTCCCCATCTCTGATTCACCGCCTTTGATTCGCCACCTCTGATTCCAAATATCTGATTCCCCACCTCTGTTTCCCCGCCTCTGATTCCCCGCCTCTGATTCTCCATATCTCATTCCCCGCCTCTGAATCCCCATCTCTGATTCCCGGACTCTGATTCCCCACCTCTGATTCCCGGCCTCTTATTCCCAGCATCTGATTCCCCGCCTCTGATTCCCCAGCTCTGATTCCCCGCCTCTGATTCCCCGTGTTTGATTCCCTGCCTCTGATTCCCGGCCTCTGATTCCCCATCTCTGATTCACCGCCTTTGATTCGCCACCTCTGATTCCCCAAATCTGATTCCCCGCCTCTGTTTCCCCGCCTCTGATTCCCCGCCTCTGTTTCCCCGCGTCTGATTACCGGCCTCTGATTCCCCGCCTCTGATTCCCCATCTCTGATTCACAACCTCTGATTCCCCACCTCTGATTCCCCATATCTGATTCCCCACCTCTGATTCCCGGCCTCTTATTCCCGGCATCTGATTCCGGCCTCTGATTCCCGGCCTCTGATTCCCTGCTTCTGATTCTGATTCCCTGCCTCTGATTCCCCATCTCTGATTCCGCACATCTGATTCCCTGCCTCTGATTACCCCCCTCTGATTCCCCGCCTCTTATTCCCCGCCTCTGTTTCCCAATATCTAAGTCCCCGCCTCTGATTCCCCAACTCTGATTCCCCACCTCTGATTCCCCAGCTCTGATTCCCCGCCTCTGATTCCCCGCATCTGATTCCCTGCATCTGATTCCAAGCCTCTGATTCCCTGCCTCTGATTCCCAACCTCTGATTCCCCACCTCTGATTCCCCATATCTGATTCCCCGCCTCTGTTTCCCCGCCTCTGATTCCCCACCTCTGTTTCCCCATATCTGATTCCCGGCCTCTGATTCCCCACCTCTGATTCCCCGCCTCTGATTCCCTGCCTCTGATTCCCCATCTCCGATTCCGCACATCTGATTCCCTGCCTCTGATTCCCCGCCTCTGATTCCCCACCTCTGATTCCCTGCCTCTGATTCCCAACCTCTGATTCCCCACCTCTGATTCCCCATATCTGATTCCCCGCCTCTGTTTCCCCGACTCTGATTCCCCTCCTCTGATTCCCCAACTCTAATTCCCCGCCTCTGATTCCCCAGCTCTGATTCCCCGTGTTTGATTCCCTGCCTCTGATTCCCTGCCCTGATTCCCCATCTGTTTCACCGCCTTTGATTCGCCACCTCTGATTCCCCATATCTGATTCCCCGCCTCTGTTTCCCCGCCTCTTATTCCCTGCCTCTGATTCCCAACCTCTGATTCCACACCTCTGATTCCCCATATCTGATTCCCCGCCTCTGTTTCCCCGCCTCTGATTCCCTGCCCCTGTTTCCCCATATCTGATTCCCTGCCTCTGATTCCCCAACTCTGATTTCCCGCCTCTGATTCCCCAGCTCTGATTCCCCGCCTCTGATTTCCCGTGTTTGATTCCCTGCCTCTGATTCCCCGCCTCTGATTCCCCATCTCTGATTCACCGCCTTTGATTCGCCACCTCTGATTCCACATATCTGATTCCCCACCTCTGTTTCCCCGCCTCTGATTCCCCGCCTCTGATTCTCCATATCTCATTCCCCGCCTCTGAATCCCCATCACTGATTCCCGGACTCTGATTCCCCACCTCTGATTCCCGGCCTCTTATTCCCAGCATCTGATTCCCGGCCTCTGATTCCCGGCCTCTGATTCCCCGCTTCTGATTCTGATTCCCTGCCTCTGATTCCCCATCTCTGATTCCGCACATCTGATTCCCTGCCTCTGATTCCCCACCTCTGATTCCCCATATCGGATTTCCCGCCTCTGTTTCCCCATATCTAATTCCCAACCTCTGATGCCCCAACTCTGATTCCCTGCCTCTGATTCCCCGCGTTCTATTCCCTGCCTCTGATTCCCCGCCTGTGATTCCCCATCTCTGATTCACCACCTCTGATTCCCCACCTCTGATTCCCCATATCTAATTCCCTGCCTCTGTTTGCCCGCCTCTGATTCCCCGCCTCTGTTTCCCCATATCTGATTCCCCGCCTCTGAATCCCCAACTCTGATTCCCTGCCTGTGATTCCCCAGCTCTGATTCCCCGCCTTTGATTTCCCCCGTCTGATTCCCAGCCTCTGAATCCCCGTGTCTGATTTCCTGCCTCTGATTCCCCGCCTCTGATTCCCCATCTCTGATTCACAGCCTCTGATTCCACACCTCTGATTCCCCATCTCTGATTCCGCACATCTGATTCCCTGCCTCTGATTCCCCGACTCTGATCCCCACCTCTGATTCCCCAGCTCTGATTCCCCGCCTCTGATTCCCCAACTCTGATTCCCCGCCTCTGATTCCCCAGCTCTGATTCCCCGCCTCTGATTCCCCGTGTTTGATTCCCTGCCTCTGATTCCCCGCCTCTGATTCCCCAACTCTGATTCCCCGCCTCTGATTCCCCAGCTCTGATTCCCCGCCTCTGATTCCCCGCGTCTGATTACCGGCCTCTGATTCCCCGCCTCTGATTCCCCATCTCTGATTCCCGGACTCTGATTCCCCACCTCTGATTCCCGGCCTCTTATTCCCGGCATCTGATTCCGGCCTCTGATTCCCGGCCTCTGATTCCATGCTTCTGATTCCCCATCTCTGATTCCGCAAATCTAATTCCCTGCCTCTGATTCCCCACCTATGATTCCCCATATCTGATTCCCCGCCTCTGTTTCCCCACCTCTGATTCCCCGCCTCTGTTTCCCCACCTCTGATTTCCCGCCTCTGTTTCCCCATATCAAAGTCCCCGCCTCTGATTCCCCAACTTTGATTCCCCACCTCTGATTCCCCAGCTCTGATTCCCCGCCTCTGATTCCCCACATCTGATTCCATGCATCTGATTCCCAGCCTCTGATTCCCAGCCTCTGATTCCCAACCTCTGATTCCCCACCTCTGATCCCCATATCTGATTCCCCGCCTCTGTTTCCCCGCCTCTGATTCCCCGCCTCTGTTTCCCCATATCTGATCCCCGCCTATATTTGCCCGCCTCTGATTCCCCGCCTCTGTTTCCCCATATCTGATTCCCCGCCTCTGAATCCCCAACTCTGATTCCCTGCCTCTAATTTCCCAGCTCTGATTCCCCGCCTCTGATTCTCCGCGTCTGATTACCGGCCTCTGATTCCCCGCCTCTGATTCCCCATCTCTGATTCACAACCTCTGATTCCCCACCTCTGATACCCCATATCTGATTCCCCGCCTCTGTTTCACCGCCTCTGATTCCCCACCTCTGATTCCCAATATCTGATTCCCCGCCTCTGATTCCCCACCTCTGATTCCCCGCCTCTGATTCGCCAGCTATGATTCCCCGCCTCTTATTCCCCGCGTCTGATTCCCTGCCTCTGATTCCCCGCCTCTGATTCCACATCTCTGATTCACCACCTCTGATTCCCCGCGTCTGATTCCCTGCCTCTGATTCCCCATCTCTGATTCCCCATCTCTGATTCCCCAATTCTGATTCCCCTCCTCTGATTCCCCGTGTTTGATGCCCTGCCTCTGATTCCCGTCCTCTGATTCCCCATCTCTGATTCACCGCCTTTTATTCGCCACCTCTGATTCGCCATATCTGATTCCCCGCCTCTGTTTCCCCGCCTCTGATTCCCCGCCTCTTATTCCCCATATCTCATTCCCCGCCTCTGAATCCCCATCTCTGATTCCCGGACTCTGATTCCCCACCTCTGATTTCCGGCCTCTTATTCCCGGCATCTGATTCCGGCCTCTGATTCCCGGCATCTGATTCCCTGCTTCTGATTCTGATTCCCTGCCTTTGATTCCCCATCTCTGATTCCGCACATCTGATTCCCTGCCTCTGATTCCCCATCTCTGATTCCCCATATCTGATTCCCCGCCTCTGTTTCCCCGCCTCTGATTTCCCATATTGATTCCCTGCATCTGATTCCCCGCCTCTGATTCCCCAACTCTGATTCCCCGCCTCTGATTCCCCAGCTCTGATTCCCCGCCTCTGATTCCCCGTGTTTGATTCCCTGCCTCTGATTCCCGGCCTCTGATTCCCCATCTCTGATTCACCGCCTTTGATTCGCCACCTCTGATTCCCCAAATCTGATTCCCCGCCTCTGTTTCCCCGCCTCTGATTCCCCGCCTCTGATACCCGCGTCTGATTACCGGCCTCTGATTCCCCGCCTCTGATTCCCCATCTCTGATTCACAACCTCTGATTCCCCACCTCTGATTCCCCATATCTGATTCCCCACCTCTGATTCCCGGCCTCTTATTCCCGGCATCTGATTCCGGCCTCTGATTCCCGGCCTCTGATTCCCTGCTTCTGATTCTGATTCCCTGCCTCTGATTCCCCATCTCTGATTCCGCACATCTGATTCCCTGCCTCTGATTACCCCCCTCTGTTTCCCCGCCTCTGATTCCCCGCCTCTGTTTCCCAATATCTAAGTCCCCGCCTCTGATTCCCCAACTCTGATTCCCCACCTCTGATTCCCCAGCTCTGATTCCCCGCCTCTGATTCCCCGCATCTGATTCCCTGCATCTGATTCCAAGCCTCTGATTCCCTGCCTCTGATTCCCAACCTCTGATACCCCACCTCTGATTCCCCATATCTGATTCCCCGCCTCTGTTTCCCCGCCTCTGATTCCCCACCTCTGTTTCCCCATATCTGATTCCCGGCCTCTGATTCCCCGCCTCTGATTCCCCGCCTCTGATTCCCTGCCTCTGATTCCCCATCTCCGATTCCGCACATCTGATTCCCTGCCTCTGATTCCCCGCCTCTGATTCCCCACCTCTGATTCCCTGCCTCTGATTCCCAACCTCTGATTCCCCATCTCTGATTCCCCATATCTGATTCCCCGCCTCTGTTTCCCCGCCTCTGATTCCCCTCCTCTGATTCCCCAACTCTAATTCCCCGCCTCTGATTCCCCAGCTCTGATTCCCCGTGTTTGATTCCCTGGCTCTGATTCCCTGCTCTGATTCACCATCTCTGTTTCACCGCCTTTGATCCGCCACCTCTGATTCCCCATATCTAATTCCCCGCCTCTGTTTCCCCGCCTCTGATTCCCTGCCTCTGATTCCCAACCTCTGATTCCACACCTCTGATTCCCCATATCTGATTCCCCGCCTCTGTTTCCCCGCCTCTGATTCCCTGCCCCTGTTTCCCCATATCTGATTCCCTGCCTCTGATTCCCCAACTCTGATTCCCCGCCTCTGATTCCCCAGCTCTGATTCCCCGCCTCTGATTTCCCGTGTTTGATTCCCTGCCTCTGATTCCCCGCCTCTGATTCCCCATCTCTGATTCACCGCCTTTGATTCGCCACCTCTGATTCCACATATCTGATTCCCCACCTCTGTTTCCCCGCCTCTGATTCCCCGCCTCTGATTCTCCATATCTCATTCCCAGCCTCTGAATCCCCATCTCTGATTCCCGGACTCTGATTCCCCACCTCTGATTCCCGGCCTCTTATTCCCAGCATCTGATTCCCGGCCTCTGATTCCCGGCCTCTGATTCCCCGCTTCTGATTCTGATTCCCTGCCTCTGATTCCCCATCTCTGATTCCGCACATCTGATTCCCTGCCTCTGATTCCCAACCTCTGATTCCCCATATCGGATTTCCCGCCTCTGTTTCCCCATATCTAATTCCCAACCTCTGATGCCCCAACTCTGATTCCCTGCCTCTGATTCCCCGCGTTCTATTCCCTGCCTCTGATTCCCCGCCTGTGATTCCCCATCTCTGATTCACCACCTCTGATTCCCCACCTCTGATTCCCCATATCTAATTCCCCGCCTCTGTTTGCCCGCCTCTGATTTCCCGCCTCTGTTTCCCCATATCTGATTCTCCGCCTCTGAATCCCCAACTCTGATTCCCTGCCTCTGATTCCCCAGCTCTGATTCCCCGCCTTTGATTCCCCCCGTCTGATTCCCAGCCTCTGAATCCCCGTGTCTGATTTCCTGCCTCTGATTCCCCGCCTCTGATTCCCCATCTCTGATTCACAGCCTCTGATTCCCCACCTCTGATTCCCCATCTCTGATTCCGCACATCTGATTCCCTGCCTCTGATTCCCCGACTCTGATCCCCACCTCTGATTCCCCAGCTCTGATTCCCCGCCTCTGATTCCCCAACTCTGATTCCCCGCCTCTGATTCCCCAGCTCTGATTCCCCGCCTCTGATTCCCCGTGTTTGATTCCCTGCCTCTGATTCCCCGCCTCTGATTCCCCAACTCTGATTCCCCGCCTCTGATTCCCCAGCTCTGATTCCCCGCCTCTGATTCCCCACCTCTGATTCCCGGCCTCTTATTCCCCGCGTCTGATTCGCTGCCTCTGATTCCCCGCCTCTGATTCCACATCTCTGATTCACCACCTCTGATTACCTGCCTCTGATTCCCCACCTCTGATTCCCCATATCTGATTCCCCGCCTCTGTTTCCACGCCACTGACTCCCCACCTCTGATTCCCCATATCTGATTCCCCAGCTCTGATTTCCCGCCTCTGATTCCCTGCATCCGATTCCCCATATCTGATTCCCCGCCTCTGTTTCCCCGCCCCTGATTCCCCGCCTCTGTTTCCCCATATCTGATTCCCCGCCTCTGTTTCCCCGCCCCTGATTCCCCACCTCTGTTTCCCCATATCTGATTCCCCGCCTCTGATTCCCAACTATGATTCCCCGCCTCTGATTCCCCAGCTCTGATTCCCTGCCTCTGATTCCCCGCGTCTGATTCCCTGCCTCTGATTCCCCATCTCTGATTCCCCATCTCTGATTCCCCAATTCTGATTCCCCTCCTCTGATTCCCCGTGTTTGATTCCCTGCCTCTGATTCCCGGCCTCTGATTCGCCATATCTGATTCCCCGCCTCTGTTTCCCCGCCTCTGAAACCCGCCTCTTATTCCCCATATCTCATTCCCCGCCTCTGAATCCCCATCTCTGATTCCCGGTCTCTGATTCCCCACCTCTGATTTCCGGCCTCTTATTCCCGGCATCTGATTCCGGCCTCTGATTCCCGGCATCTGATTCCCTGCTTCTGATTCTGATTCCCTGCCTTTGATTCCCCATCTCTGATTCCGCACATCTGATTCCCTGCCTCTGATTCCCCATCTCTGATTCCCCATATCTGATTCCCCGCCTCTGTTTCCCCGCCTCTGATTCCCCGCCTCTGTTTCCCAATATCTAAGTCCCGGCCTCTGATTCCCCAGCTCTGATTCCCCGCCTCTGATTCCCCGCATCTGATTCCCTGCATCTGACTCCAAGCCTCTGATTCCCTGCCTCTGATTCCCAACCTCTGATTCCCCACCTCTGATTCCCCATATCTGATTCCCAGCCTCTGTTTCCCCGCCTCTGATTCCCCGCCTCTGTTTCCCCATATCTGATTCCCTGCCTCTGATTCCCCAACTCTGATTCCCCGCCTCTGATTCCCCAGCTCTGATTCCCCGCCTCTGATTTCCCGTGTTTGATTCCCTGCCTCTGATTCCCCGCCTCTGATTCCCCATCTCTGATTCACCGCCTTTGATTCGCCACCTCTGATTCCAAATATCTGATTCCCCACCTCTGTTTCCCCGCCTCTGATTCCCCGCCTCTGATTCTCCATATCTCATTCCCCGCCTCTGAATCCCCATCTCTGATTCCCGGACTCTGATTCCCCACCTCTGATTCCCGGCCTCTTATTCCCAGCATCTGATTCCCCGCCTCTGATTCCCCAGCTCTGATTCCCCGCCTCTGATTCCCCGTGTTTGATTCCCTGCCTCTGATTCCCGGCCTCTGATTCCCCATCTCTGATTCACCGCCTTTGATTCGCCACCTCTGATTCCCCAAATCTGATTCCCCGCCTCTGTTTCCCCGCCTCTGATTCCCCGCCTCTGTTTCCCCGCGTCTGATTACCGGCCTCTGATTCCCCGCCTCTGATTCCCCATCTCTGATTCACAACCTCTGATTCCCCACCTCTGATTCCCCATATCTGATTCCCCACCTCTGATTCCCGGCCTCTTATTCCCGGCATCTGATTCCGGCCTCTGATTCCCGGCCTCTGATTCCCTGCTTCTGATTCTGATTCCCTGCCTCTGATTCCCCATCTCTGATTCCGCACATCTGATTCCCTGCCTCTGATTACCCCCCTCTGATTCCCCGCCTCTTATTCCCCGCCTCTGTTTCCCAATATCTAAGTCCCCGCCTCTGATTCCCCAACTCTGATTCCCCACCTCTGATTCCCCAGCTCTGATTCCCCGCCTCTGATTCCCCGCATCTGATTCCCTGCATCTGATTCCAAGCCTCTGATTCCCTGCCTCTGATTCCCAACCTCTGATTCCCCACCTCTGATTCCCCATATCTGATTCCCCGCCTCTGTTTCCCCGCCTCTGATTCACCACCTCTGTTTCCCCATATCTGATTCCCGGCCTCTGATTCCCCACCTCTGATTCCCCGCCTCTGATTCCCTGCCTCTGATTCCCCATCTCCGATTCCGCACATCTGATTCCCTGCCTCTGATTCCCCGCCTCTGATTCCCCACCTCTGATTCCCTGCCTCTGATTCCCAACCTCTGATTCCCCACCTCTGATTCCCCAGCTCTGATTCCCCGTGTTTGATTCCCTGCCTCTGATTCCCTGCCCTGATTCCCCATCTGTTTCACCGCCTTTGATTCGCCACCTCTGATTCCCCATATCTGATTCCCCGCCTCTGTTTCCCCGCCTCTGATTCCCTGCCTCTGATTCCCAACCTCTGATTCCACACCTCTGATTCCCCATATCTGATTCCCCGCCTCTGTTTCCCCGCCTCTGATTCCCTGCCCCTGTTTCCCCATATCTGATTCCCTGCCTCTGATTCCCCAACTCTGATTTCCCGCCTCTGATTCCCCAGCTCTGATTCCCCGCCTCTGATTTCCCGTGTTTGATTCCCTGCCTCTGATTCCCCGCCTCTGATTCCCCATCTCTGATTCACCGCCTTTGATTCACCACCTCTGATTCCACATATCTGATTCCCCACCTCTGTTTCCCCGCCTCTGATTCCCCGCCTCTGATTCTCCATATCTCATTCCCCGCCTCTGAATCCCCATCACTGATTCCCGGACTCTGATTCCCCACCTCTGATTCCCGGCCTCTTATTCCCAGCATCTGATTCCCGGCCTCTGATTCCCGGCCTCTGATTCCCCGCTTCTGATTCTGATTCCCTGCCTCTGATTCCCCATCTCTGATTCCGCACATCTGATTCCCTGCCTCTGATTCCCCACCTCTGATTCCCCATATCGGATTTCCCGCCTCTGTTTCCCCATATCTAATTCCCAACCTCTGATGCCCCAACTCTGATTCCCTGCCTCTGATTCCCTGCGTTCTATTCCCTGCCTCTGATTCCCCGCCTGTGATTCCCCATCTCTGATTCACCACCTCTGATTCCCCACCTCTGATTCCCCATATCTAATTCCCCGCCTCTGTTTGCCCGCCTCTGATTCCCCGCCTCTGTTTCCCCATATCTGATTCCCCGCCTCTGAATCCCCAACTCTGATTCCCTGCCTGTGATTCCCCAGCTCTGATTCCCCGCCTTTGATTTCCCCCGTCTGATTCCCAGCCTCTGAATCCCCGTGTCTGATTTCCTGCCTCTGATTCCCCGCCTCTGATTCCCCATCTCTGATTCACAGCCTCTGATTCCCCACCTCTGATTCCCCATCTCTGATTCCGCACATCTGATTCCCTGCCTCTGATTCCCCGACTCTGATCCCCACCTCTGATTCCCCAGCTCTGATTCCCCGCCTCTGATTCCCCAACTCTGATTCCCCGCCTCTGATTCCCCAGCTCTGATTCCCCGCCTCTGATTCCCCGTGTTTGATTCCCTGCCTCTGATTCCCCGCCTCTGATTCCCCAACTCTGATTCCCCGCCTCTGATTCCCCAGCTCTGATTCCCCGCCTCTGATTCCCCGCGTCTGATTACCGGCCTCTGATTCCCCGCCTCTGATTCCCCACATCTGATTACCGGCCTCTGATTCCCGGCCTCTGATTCCATGCTTCTGATTCCCCATCTCTGATTCCGCAAATCTAATTCCCTGCCTCTGATTCCCCACCTATGATTCCCCATATCTGATTCCCCGCCTCTGTTTCCCCACCTCTGATTCCCCGCCTCTGTTTCCCCACCTCTGATTTCCCGCCTCTGTTTCCCCATATCAAAGTCCCCGCCTCTGATTCCCCAACTTTGATTCCCCACCTCTGATTCCCCAGCTCTGATTCCCCGCCTCTGATTCCCCACATCTGATTCCATGCATCTGATTCCCAGCCTCTGATTCCCAGCCTCTGATTCCCAACCTCTGATTCCCCACCTCTGATCCCCATATCTGATTCCCCGCCTCTGTTTCCCCGCCTCTGATTCCCCGCCTCTGTTTCCCCATATCTGATCCCCGCCTATATTTGCCCGCCTCTGATTCCCCGCCTCTGTTTCCCCATATCTGATTCCCCGCCTCTGAATCCCCAACTCTGATTCCCTGCCTCTAATTTCCCAGCTCTGATTCCCCGCCTCTGATTCCCCGCGTCTGATTACCGGCCTCTGATTCCCCGCCTCTGATTCCCCATCTCTGATTCACAACCTCTGATTCCCCACCTCTGATACCCCATATCTGATTCCCCGCCTCTTTTTCACCGCCTCTGATTCCCCACCTCTGATTCCCAATATCTGATTCCCCACCTCTGATTCCCCACCTCTGATTCCCCGCCTCTGATTCGCCAGCTATGATTCCCCGCCTCTTATTCCCCGCGTCTGATTCCCTGCCTCTGATTCCCCGCCTCTGATTCCACATCTCTGATTCACCACCTCTGATTCCCCGCGTCTGATTCCCTGCCTCTGATTCCCCATCTCTGATTCCCCATCTCTGATTCCCCAATTCTGATTCCCCTCCTCTGATTCCCCGTGTTTGATGCCCTGCCTCTGATTCCCGTCCTCTGATTCCCCATCTCTGATTCACCGCCTTTTATTCGCCACCTCTGATTCGCCATATCTGATTCCCCGCCTCTGTTTCCCCGCCTCTGATTCCCCGCCTCTTATTCCCCATATCTCATTCCCCGCCTCTGAATCCCCATCTCTGATTCCCGGACTCTGATTCCCCACCTCTGATTTCCGGCCTCTTATTCCCGGCATCTGATTCCGGCCTCTGATTCCCGGCATCTGATTCCCTGCTTCTGATTCTGATTCCCTGCCTTTGATTCCCCATCTCTGATTCCGCACATCTGATTCCCTGCCTCTGATTCCCCATCTCTGATTCCCCATATCTGATTCCCCGCCTCTGTTTCCCCGCCTCTGATTTCCCATATTGATTCCCTGCATCTGATTCCCCGCCAATGATTCCCCAACTCTGATTCCCCGCCTCTGATTCCCCAGCTCTGATTCCCCGCCTCTGATTCCCCGTGTTTGATTCCCTGCCTCTGATTCCCGGCCTCTGATTCCCCATCTCTGATTCACCGCCTTTGATTCGCCACCTCTGATTCCCCAAATCTGATTCCCCGCCTCTGTTTCCCTGCCTCTGATTCCCCGCCTCTGATACCCGCGTCTGATTACCGGCCTCTGATTCCCCGCCTCTGATTCCCCATCTCTGATTCACAACCTCTGATTCCCCACCTCTGATTCCCCATATCTGATTCCCCACCTCTGATTCCCGGCCTCTTATTCCCGGCATCTGATTCCGGCCTCTGATTCCCGGCCTCTGATTCCCTGCTTCTGATTCTGATTCCCTGCCTCTGATTCCCCATCTCTGATTCCGCACATCTGATTCCCTGCCTCTGATTACCCCCCTCTGTTTCCCCGCCTCTGATTCCCCGCCTCTGTTTCCCAATATCTAAGTCCCCGCCTCTGATTCCCCAACTCTGATTCCCCACCTCTGATTCCCCAGCTCTGATTCCCCGCCTCTGATTCCCCGCATCTGATTCCCTGCATCTGATTCCAAGCCTCTGATTCCCTGCCTCTGATTCCCAACCTCTGATACCCCACCTCTGATTCCCCATATCTGATTCCCCGCCTCTGTTTCCCCGCCTCTGATTCCCCACCTCTGTTTCCCCATATCTGATTCCCGGCCTCTGATTCCCCGCCTCTGATTCCCCGCCTCTGATTCCCTGCCTCTGATTCCCCATCTCCGATTCCGCACATCTGATTCCCTGCCTCTGATTCCCCGCCTCTGATTCCCCACCTCTGATTCCCTGCCTCTGATTCCCAACCTCTGATTCCCCATCTCTGATTCCCCATATCTGATTCCCCGCCTCTGTTTCCCCGCCTCTGATTCCCCTCCTCTGATTCCCCAACTCTAATTCCCCGCCTCTGATTCCCCAGCTCTGATTCCCCGTGTTTGATTCCCTGGCTCTGATTCCCTGCTCTGATTCACCATCTCTGTTTCACCGCCTTTGATCCGCCACCTCTGATTCCCCATATCTAATTCCCCGCCTCTGTTTCCCCGCCTCTGATTCCCTGCCTCTGATTCCCAACCTCTGATTCCACACCTCTGATTCCCCATATCTGATTCCCCGCCTCTGCTTCCCCGCCTCTGATTCCCTGCCCCTGTTTCCCCATATCTGATTCCCTGCCTCTGATTCCCCAACTCTGATTCCCCGCCTCTGATTCCCCAGCTCTGATTCCCCGCCTCTGATTTCCCGTGTTTGATTCCCTGCCTCTGATTCCCCGCCTCTGATTCCCCATCTCTGATTCACCGCCTTTGATTCGCCACCTCTGATTCCACATATCTGATTCCCCACCTCTGTTTCCCCGCCTCTGATTCCCCGCCTCTGATTCTCCATATCTCATTCCCAGCCTCTGAATCCCCATCTCTGATTCCCGGACTCTGATTCCCCACCTCTGATTCCCGGCCTCTTATTCCCAGCATCTGATTCCCGGCCTCTGATTCCCGGCCTCTGATTCCCCGCTTCTGATTCTGATTCCCTGCCTCTGATTCCCCATCTCTGATTCCGCACATCTGATTCCCTGCCTCTGATTCCCAACCTCTGATTCCCCATATCGGATTTCCCGCCTCTGTTTCCCCATATCTAATTCCCAACCTCTGATGCCCCAACTCTGATTCCCTGCCTCTGATTCCCCGCGTTCTATTCCCTGCCTCTGATTCCCCGCCTGTGATTCCCCATCTCTGATTCACCACCTCTGATTCCCCACCTCTGATTCCCCATATCTAATTCCCCGCCTCTGTTTGCCCGCCTCTGATTTCCCGCCTCTGTTTCCCCATATCTGATTCCCCGCCTCTGAATCCCCAACTCTGATTCCCTGCCTCTGATTCCCCAGCTCTGATTCCCCGCCTTTGATTCCCCCCGTCTGATTCCCAGCCTCTGAATCCCCGTGTCTGATTTCCTGCCTCTGATTCCCCGCCTCTGATTCCCCATCTCTGATTCACAGCCTCTGATTCCCCACCTCTGATTCCCCATCTCTGATTCCGCACATCTGATTCCCTGCCTCTGATTCCCCGACTCTGATCCCCACCTCTGATTCCCCAGCTCTGATTCCCCGCCTCTGATTCCCCAACTCTGATTCCCCGCCTCTGATTCCCCATCTCTGATTCCCCATATCTGATTCCCCGCCTCTGTTTCCCCGCCTCTGATTTCCCATATTGATTCCCTGCATCTGATTCCCCGCCAATGATTCCCCAACTCTGATTCCCCGCCTCTGATTCCCCAGCTCTGATTCCCCGCCTCTGATTCCCCGTGTTTGATTCCCTGCCTCTGATTCCCGGCCTCTGATTCCCCATCTCTGATTCACCGCCTTTGATTCGCCACCTCTGATTCCCCAAATCTGATTCCCCGCCTCTGTTTCCCTGCCTCTGATTCCCCGCCTCTGATACCCGCGTCTGATTACCGGCCTCTGATTCCCCGCCTCTGATTCCCCATCTCTGATTCACAACCTCTGATTCCCCACCTCTGATTCCCCATATCTGATTCCCCACCTCTGATTCCCGGCCTCTTATTCCCGGCATCTGATTCCGGCCTCTGATTCCCGGCCTCTGATTCCCTGCTTCTGATTCTGATTCCCTGCCTCTGATTCCCCATCTCTGATTCCGCACATCTGATTCCCTGCCTCTGATTACCCCCCTCTGTTTCCCCGCCTCTGATTCCCCGCCTCTGTTTCCCAATATCTAAGTCCCCGCCTCTGATTCCCCAACTCTGATTCCCCACCTCTGATTCCCCAGCTCTGATTCCCCGCCTCTGATTCCCCGCATCTGATTCCCTGCATCTGATTCCAAGCCTCTGATTCCCTGCCTCTGATTCCCAACCTCTGATACCCCACCTCTGATTCCCCATATCTGATTCCCCGCCTCTGTTTCCCCGCCTCTGATTCCCCACCTCTGTTTCCCCATATCTGATTCCCGGCCTCTGATTCCCCGCCTCTGATTCCCCGCCTCTGATTCCCTGCCTCTGATTCCCCATCTCCGATTCCGCACATCTGATTCCCTGCCTCTGATTCCCCGCCTCTGATTCCCCACCTCTGATTCCCTGCCTCTGATTCCCAACCTCTGATTCCCCATCTCTGATTCCCCATATCTGATTCCCCGCCTCTGTTTCCCCGCCTCTGATTCCCCTCCTCTGATTCCCCAACTCTAATTCCCCGCCTCTGATTCCCCAGCTCTGATTCCCCGTGTTTGATTCCCTGGCTCTGATTCCCTGCTCTGATTCACCATCTCTGTTTCACCGCCTTTGATCCGCCACCTCTGATTCCCCATATCTAATTCCCCGCCTCTGTTTCCCCGCCTCTGATTCCCTGCCTCTGATTCCCAACCTCTGATTCCACACCTCTGATTCCCCATATCTGATTCCCCGCCTCTGCTTCCCCGCCTCTGATTCCCTGCCCCTGTTTCCCCATATCTGATTCCCTGCCTCTGATTCCCCAACTCTGATTCCCCGCCTCTGATTCCCCAGCTCTGATTCCCCGCCTCTGATTTCCCGTGTTTGATTCCCTGCCTCTGATTCCCCGCCTCTGATTCCCCATCTCTGATTCACCGCCTTTGATTCGCCACCTCTGATTCCACATATCTGATTCCCCACCTCTGTTTCCCCGCCTCTGATTCCCCGCCTCTGATTCTCCATATCTCATTCCCAGCCTCTGAATCCCCATCTCTGATTCCCGGACTCTGATTCCCCACCTCTGATTCCCGGCCTCTTATTCCCAGCATCTGATTCCCGGCCTCTGATTCCCGGCCTCTGATTCCCCGCTTCTGATTCTGATTCCCTGCCTCTGATTCCCCATCTCTGATTCCGCACATCTGATTCCCTGCCTCTGATTCCCAACCTCTGATTCCCCATATCGGATTTCCCGCCTCTGTTTCCCCATATCTAATTCCCAACCTCTGATGCCCCAACTCTGATTCCCTGCCTCTGATTCCCCGCGTTCTATTCCCTGCCTCTGATTCCCCGCCTGTGATTCCCCATCTCTGATTCACCACCTCTGATTCCCCACCTCTGATTCCCCATATCTAATTCCCCGCCTCTGTTTGCCCGCCTCTGATTTCCCGCCTCTGTTTCCCCATATCTGATTCCCCGCCTCTGAATCCCCAACTCTGATTCCCTGCCTCTGATTCCCCAGCTCTGATTCCCCGCCTTTGATTCCCCCCGTCTGATTCCCAGCCTCTGAATCCCCGTGTCTGATTTCCTGCCTCTGATTCCCCGCCTCTGATTCCCCATCTCTGATTCACAGCCTCTGATTCCCCACCTCTGATTCCCCATCTCTGATTCCGCACATCTGATTCCCTGCCTCTGATTCCCCGACTCTGATCCCCACCTCTGATTCCCCAGCTCTGATTCCCCGCCTCTGATTCCCCAACTCTGATTCCCCGCCTCTGATTCCCCAGCTCTGATTCCCCGCCTCTGATTCCCCGTGTTTGATTCCCTGCCTCTGATTCCCCGCCTCTGATTCCCCAACTCTGATTCCCCGCCTCTGATTCCCCAGCTCTGATTCCCCGCCTCTGATTCCCCACCTCTGATTCCCGGCCTCTTATTCCCCGCGTCTGATTCGCTGCCTCTGATTCCCCGCCTCTGATTCCACATCTCTGATTCACCACCTCTGATTACCTGCCTCTGATTCCCCACCTCTGATTCCCCATATCTGATTCCCCGCCTCTGTTTCCACGCCACTGACTCCCCACCTCTGATTCCCCATATCTGATTCCCCAGCTCTGATTTCCCGCCTCTGATTCCCCGCATCCGATTCCCCATATCTGATTCCCCGCCTCTGTTTCCCCGCCCCTGATTCCCCGCCTCTGTTTCCCCATATCTGATTCCCCGCCTCTGTTTCCCCGCCCCTGATTCCCCACCTCTGTTTCCCCATATCTGATTCCCCGCCTCTGATTCCCAACTATGATTCCCCGCCTCTGATTCCCCAGCTCTGATTCCCTGCCTCTGATTCCCCGCGTCTGATTCCCTGCCTCTGATTCCCCATCTCTGATTCCCCATCTCTGATTCCCCAATTCTGATTCCCCTCCTCTGATTCCCCGTGTTTGATTCCCTGCCTCTGATTCCCGGCCTCTGATTCGCCATATCTGATTCCCCGCCTCTGTTTCCCCGCCTCTGAAACCCGCCTCTTATTCCCCATATCTCATTCCCCGCCTCTGAATCCCCATCTCTGATTCCCGGTCTCTGATTCCCCACCTCTGATTTCCGGCCTCTTATTCCCGGCATCTGATTCCGGCCTCTGATTCCCGGCATCTGATTCCCTGCTTCTGATTCTGATTCCCTGCCTTTGATTCCCCATCTCTGATTCCGCACATCTGATTCCCTGCCTCTGATTCCCCATCTCTGATTCCCCATATCTGATTCCCCGCCTCTGTTTCCCCGCCTCTGATTCCCCGCCTCTGTTTCCCAATATCTAAGTCCCGGCCTCTGATTCCCCAGCTCTGATTCCCCGCCTCTGATTCCCCGCATCTGATTCCCTGCATCTGACTCCAAGCCTCTGATTCCCTGCCTCTGATTCCCAACCTCTGATTCCCCACCTCTGATTCCCCATATCTGATTCCCAGCCTCTGTTTCCCCGCCTCTGATTCCCCGCCTCTGTTTCCCCATATCTGACTCCCGGCCTCTGATTCCCGGCCTCTGATTCCCCGCCTCTGATTCCCTGCCTCTGATTCCCCATCTCCGATTCCGCACATCTGATTCCCTGCCTCTGATTCCCCGCCTCTGATTCCCCGCCTCTGATTCCCTGCCTCTGATTCCCAACCTCTGATTCCCCACCTCTGATTCCCCGTGTTTGATTCCCCGCCTCTGTTTCCCCGCCTCTGATTCCCCGCCTCTGATTCCCCAACTCTAATTCCCCGCCTCTGATTCCCCATATATGATTCCCCGCCTCTGTTTCCCCGCCTCTGATTCCCCGCCCCTGTTTCCCCATATCTGATTCCCTGCCTCTGATTCCCCAACTTTGATTCCCAGCCTCTGATTCCCCAGCTCTGATTCCCCGCCTCTGATTCCCCGTGTTTGATTCCCTGCCTCTGATTCCCCGCCTCTGATTCCCCGCCTCTGATTCCCCGCCTCTTATTCCCCATATCTCATTCCCCGCCTCTGAATCCCCATCTCTGATTCCCGGACTCTGATTCCCCACCTCTGATTCCCTGCTTCTGATTCTGATTCCCTGCCTCTGATTCCTCATCTCTGATTCCGCACATCTAATTCCCTGCCTCTGATTCCCCACCTCTGATTCCCCATATCTGATTCCCCGCCTCTGTTTCCCCGCCTCTGATTCACCGCCTCTGTTTCCCCATATCTAAGTCCCCGCCTCTGATTCCCCAACTTTGATTCCCCACCTCTGATTCCCCAGCTCTGATTCCCCGCCTCTGATTCCCCGCATATGATTCCATGCATCTGATTCCCAGCCTCTGATTCCCAGCCTCTGATTCCCAACCTCTGATTCCCCACCTCTGATTCCCTATATCTGATTCCCCGCCTCTGTTTCCCCGCCTCTGATTCCCCGCCTCTGTTTCCCCATATCTGATTCCCCGCCTCTGAATGCCCAACTCTGATTCCCTGCCTCTAATTTCCCATGTCTGATTCCCCGCCTCTGATTCCCCGCGTCTGATTACCGGCCTCTGATTCCCCGCCTCTGATTCCCCATCTCTGATTCACAACCTCTGATTCCCCACCTCTGATTCCCCATATCTGATTCCCCGCCTCTGTTTCCCCGCCTCTGATTCCCCACCTCTGATTCCCAATATCTGATTCCCCGCCTCTGATGCCCCACCTCTGATTCCCCGCCTCTGATTCGCCAGCTATGATTCCCCGCCTCTGATTCCCCGCGTCTGATTCCCTGCCTCTGATTCCCCGCCTCTGATTCCACATCTCTGATTCACCACCTCTGATTACCCGCGTCTGATTCCCCGCCTCTGATTCCCCATCTCTGATTCCCCATCTCTGATTCCCCAATTCTGATTCCCCGCCTCTGATTCCCCAGCTCTGATTCCTCGCCTCTGATTCCCTTCCTCTGATTCCCAACCTCTGATTCCCCACCTCTGATTTCCCATATTGATTCCCTGCATCTGATTCCCCGCCTCTGATTCCCCAACTCTGATTCCCCGCCTCTGATTCCCCAGCTCTGATTCCCCGCCTCTGATTCCCCGTGTTTGATTCCCTGCCTCTGATTCCCGGCCTCTGATTCCCCATCTCTGATTCACCGCCTTTGATTCGCCACCTCTGATTCCCCAAATCTGATTCCCCGCCTCTGTTTCCCCGCCTCTGATTCCCCGCCTCTGATTCCCCGCGTCTGATTACCGGCCTCTGATTCCCCGCCTCTGATTCCCCATCTCTGATTCACAACCTCTGATTCCCCACCTCTGATTCCCCATATCTGATTCCCCACCTCTGATTCCCGGCCTCTTATTCCCGGCATCTGATTCCGGCCTCTGATTCCCGGCCTCTGATTCCCTGCTTCTGATTCTGATTCCCTGCCTCTGATTCCCCATCTCTGATTCCGCACATCTGATTCCCTGCCTCTGATTACCCCCCTCTGTTTCCCCGCCTCTTATTCCCCGCCTCTGTTTCCCAATATCTAAGTCCCCGCCTCTGATTCCCCAACTCTGATTCCCCTCCTCTGATTCCCAAGCTCTGATTCCCCGCCTCTGATTCCCCGCATCTGATTCCCTGCATCTGATTCCAAGCCTCTGATTCCCTGCCTCTGATTCCCAACCTCTGATTCCCCACCTCTGATTCCCCATATCTGATTCCCCGCCTCTGTTTCCCCGCCTCTGATTCCCCACCTCTGTTTCCCCATATCTGATTCCCGGCCTCTGATTCCCCACCTCTGATTCCCCGCCTCTGATTCCCTGCCTCTGATTCCCCATCTCCGATTCCGCACATCTGATTCCCTGCCTCTGATTCCCCGCCTCTGATTCCCCACCTCTGATTCCCTGCCTCTGATTCCCAACCTCTGATTCCCCACCTCTGATTCCCCATATCTGATTCCCCGCCTCTGTTTCCCCGACTCTGATTCCCCTCCTCTGATTCCCCAACTCTAATTCCCCGCCTCTGATTCCCCAGCTCTGATTCCCCGTGTTTGATTCCCTGCCTCTGATTCCCTGCCCTGATTCCCCATCTGTTTCACCGCCTTTGATTCGCCACCTCTGATTCCCCATATCTGATTCCCCGCCTCTGTTTCCCCGCCTCTGATTCCCTGCCTCTGATTCCCAACCTCTGATTCCACACCTCTGATTCCCCATATCTGATTCCCCGCCTCTGTTTCCCCGCCTCTGATTCCCTGCCCCTGTTTCCCCATATCTGATTCCCTGCCTCTGATTCCCCAACTCTGATTCCCCGCCTCTGATTCCCCAGCTCTGATTCCCCGCCTCTGATTTCCCGTGTTTGATTCCCTGCCTCTGATTCCCCGCCTCTGATTCCCCATCTCTGATTCACCGCCTTTGATTCGCCACCTCTGATTCCACATATCTGATTCCCCACCTCTGTTTCCCCGCCTCTTATTCCCCGCCTCTGATTCTCCATATCTCATTCCCCGCCTCTGAATCCCCATCTCTGATTCCCGGACTCTGATTCCCCACCTCTGATTCCCGGCCTCTTATTCCCAGCATCTGATTCCCGGCCTCTGATTCCCGGCCTCTGATTCCCCGCTTCTGATTCTGATTCCCTGCCTCTGATTCCCCATCTCTGATTCCGCACATCTGATTCCCTGCCTCTGATTCCCCACCTCTGATTCCCCATATCGGATTTCCCGCCTCTGTTTCCCCATATCTAATTCCCAACCTCTGATGCCCCAACTCTGATTCCCTGCCTCTGATTCCCCGCGTTCTATTCCCTGCCTCTGATTCCCCGCCTGTGATTCCCCATCTCTGATTCACCACCTCTGATTCCCCACCTCTGATTCCCCATATCTAATTCCCCGCCTCTGTTTGCCCGCCTCTGATTCCCCACCTCTGTTTCCCCATATCTGATTCCCCGCCTCTGAATCCCCAACTCTGATTCCCTGCCTCTGATTCCCCAGCTCTGATTCCCCGCCTTTGATTCCCCCCGTCTGATTCCCAGCCTCTGAATCCCCGTGTCTGATTTCCTGCCTCTGATTCCCCGCCTCTGATTCCCCATCTCTGATTCACAGCCTCTGATTCCCCACCTCTGATTCCCCATCTCTGATTCCGCACATCTGATTCCCTGCCTCTGGTTCCCCGACTCTGATCCCCACCTCTGATTCCCCGGCATCTGATTCCGGCCTCTGATTCCCGGCCTCTGATTCCATGCTTCTGTTTCCCCGCCTCTGATTCCCCGCCTCTGATTCCCCAACTCTAATTCCCCGCCTCCGATTCCCCATATATGATTCCCCGCCTCTGTTTCCCCGCCTCTGATTCCCCGCCCCTGTTTCCCCATATCTGATTCCCTGCCTCTGATTCCCCAACTTTGATTCCCAGCCTCTGATTCCCCAGCTCTGATTCCCCGCCTCTGATTCCCCGTGTTTGATTCCCTGCCTCTGATTCCCCGCCTCTGATTCCCCGCCTCTGATTCCCCGCCTCTTATTCCCCATATCTCATTCCCCGCCTCTGAATCCCCATCTCTGATTCCCGGACTCTGATTCCCCACCTCTGATTCCCTGCTTCTGATTCTGATTCCCTGCCTCTGATTCCCCATCTCTGATTCCGCACATCTAATTCCCTGCCTCTGATTCCCCACCTCTGATTCCCCATATCTGATTCCCCGCCTCTGTTTCCCCGCCTCTGATTCACCGCCTCTGTTTCCCCATATCTAAGTCCCCGCCTCTGATTCCCCAACTTTGATTCCCCACCTCTGATTCCCCAGCTCTGATTCCCCGCCTCTGATTCCCCGCATATGATTCCATGCATCTGATTCCCAGCCTCTGATTCCCAGCCTCTGATTCCCAACCTCTGATTCCCCACCTCTGATTCCCTATATCTGATTCCCCGCCTCTGTTTCCCCGCCTCTGATTCCCCGCCTCTGTTTCCCCATATCTGATTCCCCGCCTCTGAATCCCCAACTCTGATTCCCTGCCTCTAATTTCCCATGTCTGATTCCCCGCCTCTGATTCCCCGCGTCTGATTACCGGCCTCTGATTCCCCGCCTCTGATTCCCCATCTCTGATTCACAACCTCTGATTCCCCACCTCTGATTCCCCATATCTGATTCCCCGCCTCTGTTTCCCCGCCTCTGATTCCCCACCTCTGATTCCCAATATCTGATTCCCCACCTCTGATTCCCCACCTCTGATTCCCCGCCTCTGATTCGCCAGCTACGATTCCCCGCCTCTGATTCCCCGCGTCTGATTCCCTGCCTCTGATTCCCCGCCTCTGATTCCACATCTCTGATTCACCACCTCTGATTCCCCGCGTCTGATTCCCCGCCTCTGATTCCCCATCTCTGATTCCCCATCTCTGATTCCCCAATTCTGATTCCCCGCCTCTGATTCCCCAGCTCTGATTCCTCGCCTCTGATTCCCTTCCTCTGATTCCCAACCTCTGATTCCCCACCTCTGATTTCCCATATTGATTCCCTGCATCTGATTCCCCGCCTCTGATTCCCCAACTCTGATTCCCCGCCTCTGATTCCCCAGCTCTGATTCCCCGCCTCTGATTCCCCGTGTTTGATTCCCTGCCTCTGATTCCCGGCCTCTGATTCCCCATCTCTGATTCACCGCCTTTGATTCGCCACCTCTGATTCCCCAAATCTGATTCCCCGCCTCTGTTTCCCCGCCTCTGATTCCCCGCCTCTGATTCCCCGCGTCTGATTACCGGCCTCTGATTCCCCGCCTCTGATTCCCCATTTCTGATTCACAACCTCTGATTCCCCACCTCTGATTCCCCATATCTGATTCCCCACCTCTGATTCCCGGCCTCTTATTCCCGGCATCTGATTCCGGCCTCTGATTCCCGGCCTCTGATTCCCTGCTTCTGATTCTGATTCCCTGCCTCTGATTCCCCATCTCTGATTCCGCACATCTGATTCCCTGCCTCTGATTACCCCCCTCTGTTTCCCCGCCTCTTATTCCCCGCCTCTGTTTCCCAATATCTAAGTCCCCGCCTCTGATTCCCCAACTCTGATTCCCCACCTCTGAATCCCCAGCTCTGATTCCCCGCCTCTGATTCCCCGCATCTGATTCCCTGCATCTGATTCCAAGCCTCTGATTCCCTGCCTCTGATTCCCAACCTCTGATTCCCCACCTCTGATTCCCCATATCTTATTCCCCGCCTCTGTTTCCCCGCCTCTGATTCCCCACCTCTGTTTCCCCATATCTGATTCCCGGCCTCTGATTCCCCACCTCTGATTCCCCGCCTCTGATTCCCTGCCTCTGATTCCCCATCTCCGATTCCGCACATCTGATTCCCTGCCTCTGATTCCCCGCCTCTGATTCCCCACCTCTGATTCCCTGCCTCTGATTCCCAACCTCTGATTCCCCACCTCTGATTCCCCATATCTGATTCCCCGCCTCTGATTCCCCGACTCTGATTCCCCTCCTCTGATTCCCCAACTCTAATTCCCCGCCTCTGATTCCCCAGCTCTGATTCCCCGTGTTTGATTCCCTGCCTCTGATTCCCTGCCCTGATTCCCCATCTGTTTCACCGCCTTTGATTCGCCACCTCTGATTCCCCATATCTGATTCCCCGCCTCTGTTTCCCCGCCTCTGATTCCCTGCCTCTGATTCCCAACCTCTGATTCCACACCTCTGATTCCCCATATCTGATTCCCCGCCTCTGTTTCCCCGCCTCTGATTCCCTGCCCCTGTTTCCCCATATCTGATTCCCTGCCTCTGATTCCCCAACTCTGATTCCCCGCCTCTGATTCCCCAGCTCTGATTCCCCGCCTCTGATTTCCCGTGTTTGATTCCCTGCCTCTGATTCCCCGCCTCTGATTCCCCATCTCTGATTCACCGCCTTTGATTCGCCACCTCTGATTCCACATATCTGATTCCCCACCTCTGTTTCCCCGCCTCTGATTCCCCGCCTCTGATTCTCCATATCTCATTCCCCGCCTCTGAATCCCCATCTCTGATTCCCGGACTCTGATTCCCCACCTCTGATTCCCGGCCTCTTATTCCCAGCATCTGATTCCCGGCCTCTGATTCCCGGCCTCTGATTCCCCGCTTCTGATACTGATTCCCTGCCTCTGATTCCCCATCTCTGATTCCGCACATCTGATTCCCTGCCTCTGATTCCCCACCTCTGATTCCCCATATCGGATTTCCCGCCTCTGTTTCCCCATATCTAATTCCCAACCTCTGATGCCCCAACTCTGATTCCCTGCCTCTGATTCCCCGCGTTCTATTCCCTGCCTCTGATTCCCCGCCTGTGATTCCCCATCTCTGATTCACCACCTCTGATTCCCCACCTCTGATTCCCCATATCTAATTCCCCGCCTCTGTTTGCCCGCCTCTGATTCCCCGCCTCTGTTTCCCCATATCTGATTCCCCGCCTCTGAATCCCCAACTCTGATTCCCTGCCTCTGATTCCCCAGCTCTGATTCCCCGCCTTTGATTCCCCCCGTCTGATTCCCAGCCTCTGAATCCCCGTGTCTGATTTCCTGCCTCTGATTCCCCGCCTCTGATTCCCCATCTCTGATTCACAGCCTCTGATTCCCCACCTCTGATTCCCCATCTCTGATTCCGCACATCTGATTCCCTGCCTCTGGTTCCCCGACTCTGATCCCCACCTCTGATTCCCCAGCTCTGATTCCCCGCCTCTGATTCCCCAACTCTGATTCCCCGCCTCTGATTCCCCAGCTCTGATTCCCCGCCTCTGATTCCCCGTGTTTGATTCCCTGCCTCTGATTCCCCGCCTCTGATTCCCCATCTCTGATTCAACGCCTTTGATTCGCCACCTCTGATTCCCATATCTGATTCCTCGCCTCTGTTTCCCCGCCTCTGATTCCCCGCCTCTGATTCCCCATATCTCATTCCCCGCCTCTGATTCCCCATCTCTGATTCCCGGACTCTGATTCCCCACCTCTGATTCCCGGCCTCTTATTCCCGGCATCTGATTCCGGCCTCTGATTCCCGGCCTCTGATTCCATGCTTCTGATTCCCCATCTCTGATTCCGCAAATCTAATTCCCTGCCTCTGATTCCCCACCTATGATTCCCCATATCTGATTCCCCGCCTCTGTTTCCCCACCTCTGATTCCCCGCCTCTGTTTCCCCACCTCTGATTTCCCGCCTCTGTTTCCCCATATCAAAGTCCCCGCCTCTGATTCCCCAACTTTGATTCCCCACCTCTGATTCCCCAGCTCTGATTCCCCGCCTCTGATTCCCCACATCTGATTCCATGCATCTGATTCCCAGCCTCTGATTCCCAGCCTCTGATTCCCAACCTCTGATTCCCCACCTCTGATCCCCATATCTGATTCCCCGCCTCTGTTTCCCCGCCTCTGATTCCCCGCCTCTGTTTCCCCATATCTGATCCCCGCCTATATTTGCCCGCCTCTGATTCCCCGCCTCTGTTTCCCCATATCTGATTCCCCGCCTCTGAATCCCCAACTCTGATTCCCTGCCTCTAATTTCCCAGCTCTGATTCCCCGCCTCTGATTCCCCGCGTCTGATTACCGGCCTCTGATTCCCCGCCTCTGATTCCCCATCTCTGATTCACAACCTCTGATTCCCCACCTCTGATACCCCATATCTGATTCCCCGCCTCTGTTTCACCGCCTCTGATTCCCCACCTCTGATTCCCAATATCTGATTCCCCGCCTCTGATTCCCCACCTCTGATTCCCCGCCTCTGATTCGCCAGCTATGATTCCCCGCCTCTTATTCCCCGCGTCTGATTCCCTGCCTCTGATTCCCCGCCTCTGATTCCACATCTCTGATTCACCACCTCTGATTCCCCGCGTCTGATTCCCTGCCTCTGATTCCCCTCCTCTGATTCCCCAACTCTAATTCCCCGCCTCTGATTCCCCAGCTCTGATTCCCCGTGTTTGATTCCCTGCCTCTGATTCCCTGCCCTGATTCCCCATCTGTTTCACCGCCTTTGATTCGCCACCTCTGATTCCCCATATCTGATTCCCCGCCTCTGTTTCCCCGCCTCTGATTCCCTGCCTCTGATTCCCAACCTCTGATTCCACACCTCTGATTCCCCATATCTGATTCCCCGCCTCTGTTTCCCCGCCTCTGATTCCCTGCCCCTGTTTCCCCATATCTGATTCCCTGCCTCTGATTCCCCAACTCTGATTCCCCGCCTCTGATTCCCCAGCTCTGATTCCCCGCCTCTGATTTCCCGTGTTTGATTCCCTGCCTCTGATTCCCCGCCTCTGATTCCCCATCTCTGATTCACCGCCTTTGATTCGCCACCTCTGATTCCACATATCTGATTCCCCACCTCTGTTTCCCCGCCTCTGATTCCCCGCCTCTGATTCTCCATATCTCATTCCCCGCCTCTGAATCCCCATCTCTGATTCCCGGACTCTGATTCCCCACCTCTGATTCCCGGCCTCTTATTCCCAGCATCTGATTCCCGGCCTCTGATTCCCGGCCTCTGATTCCCCGCTTCTGATACTGATTCCCTGCCTCTGATTCCCCATCTCTGATTCCGCACATCTGATTCCCTGCCTCTGATTCCCCACCTCTGATTCCCCATATCGGATTTCCCGCCTCTGTTTCCCCATATCTAATTCCCAACCTCTGATGCCCCAACTCTGATTCCCTGCCTCTGATTCCCCGCGTTCTATTCCCTGCCTCTGATTCCCCGCCTGTGATTCCCCATCTCTGATTCACCACCTCTGATTCCCCACCTCTGATTCCCCATATCTAATTCCCCGCCTCTGTTTGCCCGCCTCTGATTCCCCGCCTCTGTTTCCCCATATCTGATTCCCCGCCTCTGAATCCCCAACTCTGATTCCCTGCCTCTGATTCCCCACCTCTGATTCCCCATCTCTGATTCCGCACATCTGATTCCCTGCCTCTGGTTCCCCGACTCTGATCCCCACCTCTGATTCCCCAGCTCTGATTCCCCGCCTCTGATTCCCCAACTCTGATTCCCCGCCTCTGATTCCCCAGCTCTGATTCCCCGCCTCTGATTCCCCGTGTTTGATTCCCTGCCTCTGATTCCCCGCCTCTGATTCCCCATCTCTGATTCAACGCCTTTGATTCGCCACCTCTGATTCCCATATCTGATTCCTCGCCTCTGTTTCCCCGCCTCTGATTCCCCGCCTCTGATTCCCCATATCTCATTCCCCGCCTCTGATTCCCCATCTCTGATTCCCGGACTCTGATTCCCCACCTCTGATTCCCGGCCTCTTATTCCCGGCATCTGATTCCGGCCTCTGATTCCCGGCCTCTGATTCCATGCTTCTGATTCCCCATCTCTGATTCCGCAAATCTAATTCCCTGCCTCTGATTCCCCACCTATGATTCCCCATATCTGATTCCCCGCCTCTGTTTCCCCACCTCTGATTCCCCGCCTCTGTTTCCCCACCTCTGATTTCCCGCCTCTGTTTCCCCATATCAAAGTCCCCGCCTCTGATTCCCCAACTTTGATTCCCCACCTCTGATTCCCCAGCTCTGATTCCCCGCCTCTGATTCCCCACATCTGATTCCATGCATCTGATTCCCAGCCTCTGATTCCCAGCCTCTGATTCCCAACCTCTGATTCCCCACCTCTGATCCCCATATCTGATTCCCCGCCTCTGTTTCCCCGCCTCTGATTCCCCGCCTCTGTTTCCCCATATCTGATCCCCGCCTATATTTGCCCGCCTCTGATTCCCCGCCTCTGTTTCCCCATATCTGATTCCCCGCCTCTGAATCCCCAACTCTGATTCCCTGCCTCTAATTTCCCAGCTCTGATTCCTCGCCTCTGATTCCCCGCGTCTGATTACCGGCCTCTGATTCCCCGCCTCTGATTCCCCATCTCTGATTCACAACCTCTGATTCCCCACCTCTGATACCCCATATCTGATTCCCCGCCTCTGTTTCACCGCCTCTGATTCCCCACCTCTGATTCCCAATATCTGATTCCCCGCCTCTGATTCCCCACCTCTGATTCCCCGCCTCTGATTCGCCAGCTATGATTCCCCGCCTCTTATTCCCCGCGTCTGATTCCCTGCCTCTGATTCCCCGCCTCTGATTCCACATCTCTGATTCACCACCTCTGATTCCCCGCGTCTGATTCCCTGCCTCTGATTCCCCATCTCTGATTCCCCATCTCTGATTCCCCAATTCTGATTCCCCTCCTCTGATTCCCCGTGTTTGATTCCCTGCCTCTGATTCCCGTCCTCTGATTCCCCATCTCTGATTCACCGCCTTTTATTCGCCACCTCTGATTCGCCATATCTGATTCCCCGCCTCTGTTTCCCCGCCTCTGATTCCCCGCCTCTTATTCCCCATATCTCATTCCCCGCCTCTGAATCCCCATCTCTGATTCCCGGACTCTGATTCCCCACCTCTGATTTCCGGCCTCTTATTCCCGCCATCTGATTCCGGCCTCTGATTCCCGGCATCTGATTCCCTGCTTCTGATTCTGATTCCCTGCCTTTGATTCCCCATCTCTGATTCCGCACATCTGATTCCCTGCCTCTGATTCCCCATCTCTGATTCCCCATATCTGATTCCCCGCCTCTGTTTCACCGCCTCTGATTTCCCATATTGATTCCCTGCATCTGATTCCCCGCCTCTGATTCCCCAACTCTGATTCCCCGCCTCTGATTCCCCAGCTCTGATTCCCCGCCTCTGATTCCCCGTGTTTGATTCCCTGCCTCTGATTCCCGGCCTCTGATTCCCCATCTCTGATTCACCGCCTTTGATTCGCCACCTCTGATTCCCCAAATCTGATTCCCCGCCTCTGTTTCCCCGCCTCTGATTCCCCGCCTCTGATTCCCCGCGTCTGATTACCGGCCTCTGATTCCCCGCCTCTGATTCCCCATCTCTGATTCACAACCTCTGATTCCCCACCTCTGATTCCCCATATCTGATTCCCCACCTCTGATTCCCGGCCTCTTATTCCCGGCATCTGATTCCGGCCTCTGATTCCCGGCCTCTGATTCCCTGCTTCTGATTCTGATTCCCTGCCTCTGATTCCCCATCTCTGATTCCGCACATCTGATTCCCTGCCTCTGATTACCCCCCTCTGTTTCCCCGCCTCTGATTCCCCGCCTCTGTTTCCCAATATCTAAGTCCCTGCCTCTGATTCCCCAACTCTGATTCCCCACCTCTGATTCCCCAGCTCTGATTCCCCGCCTCTGATTCCCCGCATCTGATTCCCTGCATCTGATTCCAAGCCTCTGATTCCCTGCCTCTGATTCCCAACCTCTGATACCCCACCTCTGATTCCCCATATCTGATTCCCCGCCTCTGTTTCCCCGCCTCTGATTCCCCACCTCTGTTTCCCCATATCTGATTACCGGCCTCTGATTCCCCGCCTCTGATTCCCCGCCTCTGATTCCCTGCCTCTGATTCCCCATCTCCGATTCCGCACATCTGATTCCCTGCCTCTGATTCCCCGCCTCTGATTCCCCACCTCTGATTCCCTGCCTCTGATTCCCAACCTCTGATTCCCCATCTCTGATTCCCCATATCTGATTCCCCGCCTCTGTTTCCCCGCCTCTGATTCCCCTCCTCTGATTCCCCAACTCTAATTCCCCGCCTCTGATTCCCCAGCTCTGATTCCCCGTGTTTGATTCCCTGGCTCTGATTCCCTGCTCTGATTCACCATCTCTGTTTCACCGCCTTTGATCCGCCACCTCTGATTCCCCATATCTAATTCCCCGCCTCTGTTTCCCCGCCTCTGATTCCCTGCCTCTGATTCCCAACCTCTGATTCCACACCTCTGATTCCCCATATCTGATTCCCCGCCTCTGTTTCCCCGCCTCTGATTCCCTGCCCCTGTTTCCCCATATCTGATTCCCTGCCTCTGATTCCCCAACTCTGATTCCCCGCCTCTGATTCCCCAGCTCTGATTCCCCGCCTCTGATTTCCCGTGTTTGATTCCCTGCCTCTGATTCCCCGCCTCTGATTCCCCATCTCTGATTCACCGCCTTTGATTCGCCACATCTGATTCCACATATCTGATTCCCCACCTCTGTTTCCCCGCCTCTGATTCCCCGCCTCTGATTCTCCATATCTCATTCCCCGCCTCTGAATTCCCATCTCTGATTCCCGGACTCTGATTCCCCACCTCTGATTCCCGGCCTCTTATTCCCAGCATCTGATTCCCGGCCTCTGATTCCCGGCCTCTGATTCCCCGCTTCTGATACTGATTCCCTGCCTCTGATTCCCCATCTCTGATTCCGCACATCTGATTCCCTGCCTCTGATTCCCAACCTCTGATTCCCCATATCGGATTTCCCGCCTCTGTTTCCCCATATCTAATTCCCAACCTCTGATGCCCCAACTCTGATTCCCTGCCTCTGATTCCCCGCGTTCTATTCCCTGCCTCTGATTCCCCGCCTGTGATTCCCCATCTCTGATTCACCACCTCTGATTCCCCACCTCTGATTCCCCATATCTAATTCCCCGCCTCTGTTTGCCCGCCTCTGATTCCCCGCCTCTGTTTCCCCATATCTGATTCCCCGCCTCTGAATCCCCAACTCTGATTCCCTGCCTCTGATTCCCCAGCTCTGATTCCCCGCCTTTGATTCCCCCCGTCTGATTCCCAGCCTCTGAATCCCCGTGTCTGATTTCCTGCCTCTGATTCCCCGCCTCTGATTCCCCATCTCTGATTCACAGCCTCTGATTCCCCACCTCTGATTCCCCATCTCTGATTCCGCACATCTGATTCCCTGCCTCTGATTCCCCGACTCTGATCCCCACCTCTGATTCCCCAGCTCTGATTCCCCGCCTCTGATTCCCCAACTCTGATTCCCCGCCTCTGATTCCCCAGCTCTGATTCCCCGCCTCTGATTCCCCGTGTTTGATTCCCTGCCTCTGATTCCCCGCCTCTGATTCCCCAACTCTGATTCCCCGCCTCTGATTCCCCAGCTCTGATTCCCCGCCTCTGATTCCCCGCGTCTGATTACCTGCCTCTGATTCCCCGCCTCTGATTCCCCATCTCTGATTCACAACCTCTGATTCCCCACCTCTGATACCCCATATCTGAATCCCTGCCTCTGTTTCACCGCCTCTGATTCCCCACCTCTGATTCCCAATATCTGATTCCCCGCCTCTGATTCCCCACCTCTGATTCCCCGCCTCTGATTCGCCAGGTATGATTCCCCGCCTCTTATTCCCCGCGTCTGATTCCCTGCCTCTGATTCCCCGCCTCTGATTCCACATCTCTGATTCACCACCTCTGATTCCCCGCGTCTGATTCCCTGCCTCTGATTCCCCATCTCTGATTCCCCATCTCTGATTCCCCAATTCTGATTCCCCTCCTCTGATTCCCCGTGTTTGATTCCCTGCCTCTGATTCCCGGCCTCTGATTCCCCATCTCTGATTCACCGCCTTTGATTCGCCACCTCTGATTCGCCATATCTGATTCCCCGCCTCTGTTTCCCCGCCTCTGATTCCCCGCCTCTGATTCCCCGCCCCTGTTTCCCCATATCTGATTCCCTGCCTCTGATTCCCCAACTTTGATTCCCAGCCTCTGATTCCCCAGCTCTGATTCCCCGCCTCTGATTCCCCGTGTTTGATTCCCTGCCTCTGATTCCCCGCCTCTGATTCCCCATCTCTGATTCACCGCCTTTGATTCGCCACCTCTGATTCCCCATATCTGATTCCCCACCTCTGTTTCCCCGCCTCTGATTCCCCACCTCTGATTCCCGGCCTCTTATTCCCAGCATCTGATTCCAGGCCTCTGATTCCCGGCCTCTGACTCCCAGCTTCTGATTCTGATTCCCTGCCTCTGATTCCCCATCTCTGATTCCGCACATCTGATTACCTGCCTCTGATTCCCCACCTCTGATTCCCCATATCTGATTCCCCGCCTCTGTTTCCACGCCTCTGACTCCCCACCTCTGATTCCCCATATCTGATTCCCCAGCTCTGATTTCTCGCCTCTGATTCCCCGCATCCGATTCCCCATATCTGATTTCCCGCCTCTGTTTCCCCGCCCCTGATTCCCCGCCTCTGTTTCCCCATATCTGATTCCCCGCCTCTGTTTCCCCGCCCCTGATTCCCCGCCTCTGTTTCCCCATATCTGATTCCCCGCCTCTGATTCCCAACTATGATTCCCCGCCTCTGATTCCCCAGCTCTGATTCCCTGCCTCTGATTCCCCGCGTCTGATTCCCTGCCTCTGATTCCCCATCTCTGATTCCCCATCTCTGATTCCCCAATTCTGATTCCCCTCCTCTGATTCCCCGTGTTTGATTCCCTGCCTCTGATTCCCGGCCTCTGATTCCCCATCTCTGATTCACCGCCTTAGATTCGCCACCTCTGATTCGCCATATCTGATTCCCCGCCTCTGTTTCCCCGCCTCTGATTCCCCGCCTCTTATTCCCCATATCTCATTCCCCGCCTCTGAATCCCCATCTCTGATTCCCGGACTCTGATTCCCCACCTCTGATTTCCGGCCTCTTATTCCCGGCATCTGATTCCGGCCTCTGATTCCCGGCATCTGATTCCCTGCTTCTGATTCTGATTCCCTGCCTTTGATTCCCCATCTCTGATTCCGCACATCTGATTCCCTGCCTCTGATTCCCCATCTCTGATTCCCCATATCTGATTCCCCGCCTCTGTTTCCCCGCCTCTGATTCCCCGCCTCTGTTTCCCAATATCTAAGTCCCGGCCTCTGATTCCCCAGCTCTGATTCCCCGCCTCTGATTCCCCGCATCTGATTCCCTGCATCTGACTCCAAGCCTCTGATTCCCTGCCTCTGATTCCCAACCTCTGATTCCCCACCTCTGATTCCCCATATCTGATTCCCAGCCTCTGTTTCCCCGCCTCTGATTCCCCGCCTCTGTTTCCCCATATCTGATTCCCGGCCTCTGATTCCCGGCCTCTGATTCCCCGCCTCTGATTCCCTGCCTCTGATTCCCCATCTCCGATTCCGCACATCTGATTCCCTGCCTCTGATTCCCCGCCTCTGATTCCCCGCCTCTGATTCCCTGCCTCTGATTCCCAACCTCTGATTCCCCACCTCTGATTCCCCGTGTTTGATTCCCCGCCTCTGTTTCCCCGCCTCTGATTCCCCGCCTCTGATTCCCCAACTCTAATTCCCCGCCTCTGATTCCCCATATATGATTCCCCGCCTCTGTTTCCCCGCCTCTGATTCCCCGCCCCTGTTTCCCCATATCTGATTCCCTGCCTCTGATTCCCCAACTTTGATTCCCAGCCTCTGATTCCCCAGCTCTGATTCCCCTCCTCTGATTCCCCGTGTTTGATCCCCTGCCTCTGATTCCCCGCCTCTGATTCCCCGCCTCTGATTCCCTGCCTCTGATTCCCAACCTCTGATTCCCCACCTCTGATTCCCCGTGTTTGATTCCCCGCCTCTGTTTCCCCACCTCTGATTCCCCGCCTCTGATTCCCCAACTCTAATTCCCCGCCTCTGATTCCCCATATATGATTCCCCGCCTCTGTTTCCCCGCCTCTGATTCCCCGCCCCTGTTTCCCCATATCTGATTCCCTGCCTCTGATTCCCCAACTTTGATTCCCAGCCTCTGATTCCCCAGCTCTGATTCCCCGCCTCTGATTCCCCGTGTTTGATTCCCTGCCTCTGATTCCCCGCCTCTGATTCCCCATCTCTGATTCACCGCCTTTGATTCGCCACCTCTGATTCCCCATATCTGATTCCCCACCTCTGTTTCCCCGCCTCTGATTCCCCGCCTCTGATTCTCCATATCTCATTTCCCGCCTCTGATTCCCCACCTCTGATTCCCGGCTTCTTATTCCCAGCATCTGATTCCAGGCCTCTGATTCTCCATATCTCATTCCCCGCCTCTGAATCCCCATCTCTGATTCCCGGACTCTGATTCCCCACCTCTGATTCCCGGCCTCTTATTCCCAGCATCTGATTCCCGGCCTCTGATTCCCGGCCTCTGATTCCCCGCTTCTGATTCTGATTCCCTGCCTCTGATTCCCCATCTCTGATTCCGCACATCTGATTCCCTGCCTCTGATTCCCAACCTCTGATTCCCCATATCGGATTTCCCGCCTCTGTTTCCCCATATCTAATTCCCAACCTCTGATGCCCCAACTCTGATTCCCTGCCTCTGATTCCCCGCGTTCTATTCCCTGCCTCTGATTCCCCGCCTGTGATTCCCCATCTCTGATTCACCACCTCTGATTCCCCACCTCTGATTCCCCATATCTAATTCCCCGCCTCTGTTTGCCCGCCTCTGATTCCCCGCCTCTGTTTCCCCATATCTGATTCCCCGCCTCTGAATCCCCAACTCTGATTCCCTGCCTCTGATTCCCCAGCTCTGATTCCCCGCCTTTGATTCCCCCCGTCTGATTCCCAGCCTCTGAATCCCCGTGTCTGATTTCCTGCCTCTGATTCCCCGCCTCTGATTCCCCATCTCTGATTCACAGCCTCTGATTCCCCACCTCTGATTCCCCATCTCTGATTCCGCACATCTGATTCCCTGCCTCTGATTCCCCGACTCTGATCCCCACCTCTGATTCCCCAGCTCTGATTCCCCGCCTCTGATTCCCCAACTCTGATTCCCCGCCTCTGATTCCCCAGCTCTGATTCCCCGCCTCTGATTCCCCGTGTTTGATTCCCTGCCTCTGATTCCCCGCCTCTGATTCCCCAACTCTGATTCCCCGCCTCTGATTCCCCAGCTCTGATTCCCCGCCTCTGATTCCCCGCGTCTGATTACCGGCCTCTGATTCCCCGCCTCTGATTCCCCATCTCTGATTCACAACCTCTGATTCCCCACCTCTGATACCCCATATCTGAATCCCTGCCTCTGTTTCACCGCCTCTGATTCCCCACCTCTGATTCCCAATATCTGATTCCCCGCCTCTGATTCCCCACCTCTGATTCCCCGCCTCTGATTCGCCAGGTATGATTCCCCGCCTCTTATTCCCCGCCTCTGATTCCACATCTCTGATTCACCACCTCTGATTCCCCGCGTCTGATTCCCTGCCTCTGATTCCCCATCTCTGATTCCCCATCTCTGATTCCCCAATTCTGATTCCCCTCCTCTGATTCCCCGTGTTTGATTCCCTGCCTCTGATTCCCGGCCTCTGATTCCCCATCTCTGATTCACCGCCTTTGATTCGCCACCTCTGATTCGCCATATCTGATTCCCCGCCTCTGTTTCCCCGCCTCTGATTCCCCGCCTCTGATTCCCCGCCCCTGTTTCCCCATATCTGATTCCCTGCCTCTGATTCCCCAACTTTGATTCCCAGCCTCTGATTCCCCAGCTCTGATTCCCCGCCTCTGATTCCCCGTGTTTGATTCCCTGCCTCTGATTCCCCGCCTCTGATTCCCCATCTCTGATTCACCGCCTTTGATTCGCCACCTCTGATTCCCCATATCTGATTCCCCACCTCTGTTTCACCGCCTCTGATTCCCCGCCTCTGATTCTCCATATCTCATTTCCCGCCTCTGATTCCCCACCTCTGATTCCCGGCCTCTTATTCCCAGCATCTGATTCCAGGCCTCTGATTCCCGGCCTCTGACTCCCAGCTTCTGATTCTGATTCCCTGCCTCTGATTCCCCATCTCTGATTCCGCACATCTGATTACCTGCCTCTGATTCCCCACCTCTGATTCCCCATATCTGATTCCCCGCCTCTGTTTCCACGCCTCTGACTCCCCACCTCTGATTCCCCATATCTGATTCCCCAGCTCTGAATTCCCGCCTCTGATTCCCCGCATCCGATTCCCCATATCTGATTCCCCGCCTCTGTTTCCCCGCCCCTGATTCCCCGCCTCTGTTTCCCCATATCTGATTCCCCGCCTCTGTTTCCCCGCCCCTGATTCCCCGCCTCTGTTTCCCCATATCTGATTCCCCGCCTCTGATTCCCAACTATGATTCCCCGCTTCTGATTCCCCAGCTCTGATTCCCTGCCTCTGATTCCCCGCGTCTGATTCCCTGCCTCTGATTCCCCATCTCTGATTCCCCATCTCTGATTCCCCAATTCTGATTCCCCTCCTCTGATTCCCCGTGTTTGATTCCCTGCCTCTGATTCCCGGCCTCTGATTCCCCATCTCTGATTCACCGCCTTAGATTCGCCACCTCTGATTCCACATATCTGATTCCCCACCTCTGTTTCCCCGCCTCTGATTCCCCGCCTCTGATTCTCCATATCTCATTCCCAGCCTCTGAATCCCCATCTCTGATTCCCGGACTCTGATTCCCCACCTCTGATTCCCGGCCTCTTATTCCCAGCATCTGATTCCCGGCCTCTGATTCCCGGCCTCTGATTCCCCGCTTCTGATTCTGATTCCCTGCCTCTGATTCCCCATCTCTGATTCCGCACATCTGATTCCCTGCCTCTGATTCCCAACCTCTGATTCCCCATATCGGATTTCCCGCCTCTGTTTCCCCATATCTAATTCCCAACCTCTGATGCCCCAACTCTGATTCCCTGCCTCTGATTCCCCGCGTTCTATTCCCTGCCTCTGATTCCCCGCCTGTGATTCCCCATCTCTGATTCACCACCTCTGATTCCCCACCTCTGATTCCCCATATCTAATTCCCCGCCTCTGTTTGCCCGCCTCTGATTTCCCGCCTCTGTTTCCCCATATCTGATTCCCCGCCTCTGAATCCCCAACTCTGATTCCCTGCCTCTGATTCCCCAGCTCTGATTCCCCGCCTTTGATTCCCCCCGTCTGATTCCCAGCCTCTGAATCCCCGTGTCTGATTTCCTGCCTCTGATTCCCCGCCTCTGATTCCCCATCTCTGATTCACAGCCTCTGATTCCCCACCTCTGATTCCCCATCTCTGATTCCGCACATCTGATTCCCTGCCTCTGATTCCCCGACTCTGATCCCCACCTCTGATTCCCCAGCTCTGATTCCCCGCCTCTGATTCCCCAACTCTGATTCCCCGCCTCTGATTCCCCAGCTCTGATTCCCCGCCTCTGATTCCCCGTGTTTGATTCCCTGCCTCTGATTCCCCGCCTCTGATTCCCCAACTCTGATTCCCCGCCTCTGATTCCCCAGCTCTGATTCCCCGCCTCTGATTCCCCACCTCTGATTCCCGGCCTCTTATTCCCCGCGTCTGATTCGCTGCCTCTGATTCCCCGCCTCTGATTCCACATCTCTGATTCACCACCTCTGATTACCTGCCTCTGATTCCCCACCTCTGATTCCCCATATCTGATTCCCCGCCTCTGTTTCCACGCCACTGACTCCCCACCTCTGATTCCCCATATCTGATTCCCCAGCTCTGATTTCCCGCCTCTGATTCCCCGCATCCGATTCCCCATATCTGATTCCCCGCCTCTGTTTCCCCGCCCCTGATTCCCCGCCTCTGTTTCCCCATATCTGATTCCCCGCCTCTGTTTCCCCGCCCCTGATTCCCCACCTCTGTTTCCCCATATCTGATTCCCCGCCTCTGATTCCCAACTATGATTCCCCGCCTCTGATTCCCCAGCTCTGATTCCCTGCCTCTGATTCCCCGCGTCTGATTCCCTGCCTCTGATTCCCCATCTCTGATTCCCCATCTCTGATTCCCCAATTCTGATTCCCCTCCTCTGATTCCCCGTGTTTGATTCCCTGCCTCTGATTCCCGGCCTCTGATTCGCCATATCTGATTCCCCGCCTCTGTTTCCCCGCCTCTGAAACCCGCCTCTTATTCCCCATATCTCATTCCCCGCCTCTGAATCCCCATCTCTGATTCCCGGTCTCTGATTCCCCACCTCTGATTTCCGGCCTCTTATTCCCGGCATCTGATTCCGGCCTCTGATTCCCGGCATCTGATTCCCTGCTTCTGATTCTGATTCCCTGCCTTTGATTCCCCATCTCTGATTCCGCACATCTGATTCCCTGCCTCTGATTCCCCATCTCTGATTCCCCATATCTGATTCCCCGCCTCTGTTTCCCCGCCTCTGATTCCCCGCCTCTGTTTCCCAATATCTAAGTCCCGGCCTCTGATTCCCCAGCTCTGATTCCCCGCCTCTGATTCCCCGCATCTGATTCCCTGCATCTGACTCCAAGCCTCTGATTCCCTGCCTCTGATTCCCAACCTCTGATTCCCCACCTCTGATTCCCCATATCTGATTCCCAGCCTCTGTTTCCCCGCCTCTGATTCCCCGCCTCTGTTTCCCCATATCTGACTCCCGGCCTCTGATTCCCGGCCTCTGATTCCCCGCCTCTGATTCCCTGCCTCTGATTCCCCATCTCCGATTCCGCACATCTGATTCCCTGCCTCTGATTCCCCGCCTCTGATTCCCCGCCTCTGATTCCCTGCCTCTGATTCCCAACCTCTGATTCCCCACCTCTGATTCCCCGTGTTTGATTCCCCGCCTCTGTTTCCCCGCCTCTGATTCCCCGCCTCTGATTCCCCAACTCTAATTCCCCGCCTCTGATTCCCCATATATGATTCCCCGCCTCTGTTTCCCCGCCTCTGATTCCCCGCCCCTGTTTCCCCATATCTGATTCCCTGCCTCTGATTCCCCAACTTTGATTCCCAGCCTCTGATTCCCCAGCTCTGATTCCCCGCCTCTGATTCCCCGTGTTTGATTCCCTGCCTCTGATTCCCCGCCTCTGATTCCCCGCCTCTGATTCCCCGCCTCTTATTCCCCATATCTCATTCCCCGCCTCTGAATCCCCATCTCTGATTCCCGGACTCTGATTCCCCACCTCTGATTCCCTGCTTCTGATTCTGATTCCCTGCCTCTGATTCCTCATCTCTGATTCCGCACATCTAATTCCCTGCCTCTGATTCCCCACCTCTGATTCCCCATATCTGATTCCCCGCCTCTGTTTCCCCGCCTCTGATTCACCGCCTCTGTTTCCCCATATCTAAGTCCCCGCCTCTGATTCCCCAACTTTGATTCCCCACCTCTGATTCCCCAGCTCTGATTCCCCGCCTCTGATTCCCCGCATATGATTCCATGCATCTGATTCCCAGCCTCTGATTCCCAGCCTCTGATTCCCAACCTCTGATTCCCCACCTCTGATTCCCTATATCTGATTCCCCGCCTCTGTTTCCCCGCCTCTGATTCCCCGCCTCTGTTTCCCCATATCTGATTCCCCGCCTCTGAATCCCCAACTCTGATTCCCTGCCTCTAATTTCCCATGTCTGATTCCCCGCCTCTGATTCCCCGCGTCTGATTACCGGCCTCTGATTCCCCGCCTCTGATTCCCCATCTCTGATTCACAACCTCTGATTCCCCACCTCTGATTCCCCATATCTGATTCCCCGCCTCTGTTTCCCCGCCTCTGATTCCCCACCTCTGATTCCCAATATCTGATTCCCCGCCTCTGATTCCCCACCTCTGATTCCCCGCCTCTGATTCGCCAGCTATGATTCCCCGCCTCTGATTCCCCGCGTCTGATTCCCTGCCTCTGATTCCCCGCCTCTGATTCCACATCTCTGATTCACCACCTCTGATTACCCGCGTCTGATTCCCCGCCTCTGATTCCCCATCTCTGATTCCCCATCTCTGATTCCCCAATTCTGATTCCCCGCCTCTGATTCCCCAGCTCTGATTCCTCGCCTCTGATTCCCTTCCTCTGATTCCCAACCTCTGATTCCCCACCTCTGATTTCCCATATTGATTCCCTGCATCTGATTCCCCGCCTCTGATTCCCCAACTCTGATTCCCCGCCTCTGATTCCCCAGCTCTGATTCCCCGCCTCTGATTCCCCGTGTTTGATTCCCTGCCTCTGATTCCCGGCCTCTGATTCCCCATCTCTGATTCACCGCCTTTGATTCGCCACCTCTGATTCCCCAAATCTGATTCCCCGCCTCTGTTTCCCCGCCTCTGATTCCCCGCCTCTGATTCCCCGCGTCTGATTACCGGCCTCTGATTCCCCGCCTCTGATTCCCCATCTCTGATTCACAACCTCTGATTCCCCACCTCTGATTCCCCATATCTGATTCCCCACCTCTGATTCCCGGCCTCTTATTCCCGGCATCTGATTCCGGCCTCTGATTCCCGGCCTCTGATTCCCTGCTTCTGATTCTGATTCCCTGCCTCTGATTCCCCATCTCTGATTCCGCACATCTGATTCCCTGCCTCTGATTACCCCCCTCTGTTTCCCCGCCTCTTATTCCCCGCCTCTGTTTCCCAATATCTAAGTCCCCGCCTCTGATTCCCCAACTCTGATTCCCCACCTCTGATTCCCCAGCTCTGATTCCCCGCCTCTGATTCCCCGCATCTGATTCCCTGCATCTGATTCCAAGCCTCTGATTCCCTGCCTCTGATTCCCAACCTCTGATTCCCCACCTCTGATTCCCCATATCTGATTCCCCGCCTCTGTTTCCCCGCCTCTGATTCCCCACCTCTGTTTCCCCATATCTGATTCCCGGCCTCTGATTCCCCACCTCTGATTCCCCGCCTCTGATTCCCTGCCTCTGATTCCCCATCTCCGATTCCGCACATCTGATTCCCTGCCTCTGATTCCCCGCCTCTGATTCCCCACCTCTGATTCCCTGCCTCTGATTCCCAACCTCTGATTCCCCACCTCTGATTCCCCATATCTGATTCCCCGCCTCTGTTTCCCCGACTCTGATTCCCCTCCTCTGATTCCCCAACTCTAATTCCCCGCCTCTGATTCCCCAGCTCTGATTCCCCGTGTTTGATTCCCTGCCTCTGATTCCCTGCCCTGATTCCCCATCTGTTTCACCGCCTTTGATTCGCCACCTCTGATTCCCCATATCTGATTCCCCGCCTCTGTTTCCCCGCCTCTGATTCCCTGCCTCTGATTCCCAACCTCTGATTCCACACCTCTGATTCCCCATATCTGATTCCCCGCCTCTGTTTCCCCGCCTCTGATTCCCTGCCCCTGTTTCCCCATATCTGATTCCCTGCCTCTGATTCCCCAACTCTGATTCCCCGCCTCTGATTCCCCAGCTCTGATTCCCCGCCTCTGATTTCCCGTGTTTGATTCCCTGCCTCTGATTCCCCGCCTCTGATTCCCCATCTCTGATTCACCGCCTTTGATTCGCCACCTCTGATTCCACATATCTGATTCCCCACCTCTGTTTCCCCGCCTCTTATTCCCCGCCTCTGATTCTCCATATCTCATTCCCCGCCTCTGAATCCCCATCTCTGATTCCCGGACTCTGATTCCCCACCTCTGATTCCCGGCCTCTTATTCCCAGCATCTGATTCCCGGCCTCTGATTCCCGGCCTCTGATTCCCCGCTTCTGATTCTGATTCCCTGCCTCTGATTCCCCATCTCTGATTCCGCACATCTGATTCCCTGCCTCTGATTCCCCACCTCTGATTCCCCATATCGGATTTCCCGCCTCTGTTTCCCCATATCTAATTCCCAACCTCTGATGCCCCAACTCTGATTCCCTGCCTCTGATTCCCCGCGTTCTATTCCCTGCCTCTGATTCCCCGCCTGTGATTCCCCATCTCTGATTCACCACCTCTGATTCCCCACCTCTGATTCCCCATATCTAATTCCCCGCCTCTGTTTGCCCGCCTCTGATTCCCCACCTCTGTTTCCCCATATCTGATTCCCCGCCTCTGAATCCCCAACTCTGATTCCCTGCCTCTGATTCCCCAGCTCTGATTCCCCGCCTTTGATTCCCCCCGTCTGATTCCCAGCCTCTGAATCCCCGTGTCTGATTTCCTGCCTCTGATTCCCCGCCTCTGATTCCCCATCTCTGATTCACAGCCTCTGATTCCCCACCTCTGATTCCCCATCTCTGATTCCGCACATCTGATTCCCTGCCTCTGGTTCCCCGACTCTGATCCCCACCTCTGATTCCCCGGCATCTGATTCCGGCCTCTGATTCCCGGCCTCTGATTCCATGCTTCTGTTTCCCCGCCTCTGATTCCCCGCCTCTGATTCCCCAACTCTAATTCCCCGCCTCCGATTCCCCATATATGATTCCCCGCCTCTGTTTCCCCGCCTCTGATTCCCCGCCCCTGTTTCCCCATATCTGATTCCCTGCCTCTGATTCCCCAACTTTGATTCCCAGCCTCTGATTCCCCAGCTCTGATTCCCCGCCTCTGATTCCCCGTGTTTGATTCCCTGCCTCTGATTCCCCGCCTCTGATTCCCCGCCTCTGATTCCCCGCCTCTTATTCCCCATATCTCATTCCCCGCCTCTGAATCCCCATCTCTGATTCCCGGACTCTGATTCCCCACCTCTGATTCCCTGCTTCTGATTCTGATTCCCTGCCTCTGATTCCCCATCTCTGATTCCGCACATCTAATTCCCTGCCTCTGATTCCCCACCTCTGATTCCCCATATCTGATTCCCCGCCTCTGTTTCCCCGCCTCTGATTCACCGCCTCTGTTTCCCCATATCTAAGTCCCCGCCTCTGATTCCCCAACTTTGATTCCCCACCTCTGATTCCCCAGCTCTGATTCCCCGCCTCTGATTCCCCGCATATGATTCCATGCATCTGATTCCCAGCCTCTGATTCCCAGCCTCTGATTCCCAACCTCTGATTCCCCACCTCTGATTCCCTATATCTGATTCCCCGCCTCTGTTTCCCCGCCTCTGATTCCCCGCCTCTGTTTCCCCATATCTGATTCCCCGCCTCTGAATCCCCAACTCTGATTCCCTGCCTCTAATTTCCCATGTCTGATTCCCCGCCTCTGATTCCCCGCGTCTGATTACCGGCCTCTGATTCCCCGCCTCTGATTCCCCATCTCTGATTCACAACCTCTGATTCCCCACCTCTGATTCCCCATATCTGATTCCCCGCCTCTGTTTCCCCGCCTCTGATTCCCCACCTCTGATTCCCAATATCTGATTCCCCACCTCTGATTCCCCACCTCTGATTCCCCGCCTCTGATTCGCCAGCTACGATTCCCCGCCTCTGATTCCCCGCGTCTGATTCCCTGCCTCTGATTCCCCGCCTCTGATTCCACATCTCTGATTCACCACCTCTGATTCCCCGCGTCTGATTCCCCGCCTCTGATTCCCCATCTCTGATTCCCCATCTCTGATTCCCCAATTCTGATTCCCCGCCTCTGATTCCCCAGCTCTGATTCCTCGCCTCTGATTCCCTTCCTCTGATTCCCAACCTCTGATTCCCCACCTCTGATTTCCCATATTGATTCCCTGCATCTGATTCCCCGCCTCTGATTCCCCAACTCTGATTCCCCGCCTCTGATTCCCCAGCTCTGATTCCCCGCCTCTGATTCCCCGTGTTTGATTCCCTGCCTCTGATTCCCGGCCTCTGATTCCCCATCTCTGATTCACCGCCTTTGATTCGCCACCTCTGATTCCCCAAATCTGATTCCCCGCCTCTGTTTCCCCGCCTCTGATTCCCCGCCTCTGATTCCCCGCGTCTGATTACCGGCCTCTGATTCCCCGCCTCTGATTCCCCATCTCTGATTCACAACCTCTGATTCCCCACCTCTGATTCCCCATATCTGATTCCCCACCTCTGATTCCCGGCCTCTTATTCCCGGCATCTGATTCCGGCCTCTGATTCCCGGCCTCTGATTCCCTGCTTCTGATTCTGATTCCCTGCCTCTGATTCCCCATCTCTGATTCCGCACATCTGATTCCCTGCCTCTGATTACCCCCCTCTGTTTCCCCGCCTCTTATTCCCCGCCTCTGTTTCCCAATATCTAAGTCCCCGCCTCTGATTCCCCAACTCTGATTCCCCACCTCTGATTCCCCAGCTCTGATTCCCCGCCTCTGATTCCCCGCATCTGATTCCCTGCATCTGATTCCAAGCCTCTGATTCCCTGCCTCTGATTCCCTGCCTCTGATTCCGCATCTCCGATTCCGCACATCTGATTCCCTGCCTCTGATTCCCCGCCTCTGATTCCCCACCTCTGATTCCCTGCCTCTGATTCCCAACCTCTGATTCCCCACCTCTGATTCCCCATATCTGATTCCCCGCCACTGATTCCCCGACTCTGATTCCCCTCCTCTGATTCCCCAACTCTAATTCCCCGCCTCTGATTCCCCAGCTCTGATTCCCCGTGTTTGATTCCCTGCCTCTGATTCCCTGCCCTGATTCCCCATCTGTTTCACCGCCTTTGATTCGCCACCTCTGATTCCCCATATCTGATTCCCCGCCTCTGTTTCCCCGCCTCTGATTCCCTGCCTCTGATTCCCAACCTCTGATTCCACACCTCTGATTCCCCATATCTGATTCCCCGCCTCTGTTTCCCCGCCTCTGATTCCCTGCCCCTGTTTCCCCATATCTGATTCCCTGCCTCTGATTCCCCAACTCTGATTCCCCGCCTCTGATTCCCCAGCTCTGATTCCCCGCCTCTGATTTCCCGTGTTTGATTCCCTGCCTCTGATTCCCCGCCTCTGATTCCCCATCTCTGATTCACCGCCTTTGATTCGCCACCTCTGATTCCACATATCTGATTCCCCACCTCTGTTTCCCCGCCTCTGATTCCCCGCCTCTGATTCTCCATATCTCATTCCCCGCCTCTGAATCCCCATCTCTGATTCCCGGACTCTGATTCCCCACCTCTGATTCCCGGCCTCTTATTCTATGCATCTGATTCCCGGCCTCTGATTCCCGGCCTCTGATTCCCCGCTTCTGATACTGATTCCCTGCCTCTGATTCCCCATCTCTGATTCCGCACATCTGATTCCCTGCCTCTGATTCCCCACCTCTGATTCCCCATATCGGATTTCCCGCCTCTGTTTCCCCATATCTAATTCCCAACCTCTGATGCCCCAACTCTGATTCCCTGCCTCTGATTCCCCGCGTTCTATTCCCTGCCTCTGATTCCCCGCCTGTGATTCCCCATCTCTGATTCACCACCTCTGATTCCCCACCTCTGATTCCCCATATCTAATTCCCCGCCTCTGTTTGCCCGCCTCTGATTCCCCGCCTCTGTTTCCCCATATCTGATTCCCCGCCTCTGAATCCCCAACTCTGATTCCCTGCCTCTGATTCCCCAGCTCTGATTCCCCGCCTTTGATTCCCCCCGTCTGATTCCCAGCCTCTGAATCCCCGTGTCTGATTTCCTGCCTCTGATTCCCCGCCTCTGATTCCCCATCTCTGATTCACAGCCTCTGATTCCCCACCTCTGATTCCCCATCTCTGATTCCGCACATCTGATTCCCTGCCTCTGGTTCCCCGACTCTGATCCCCACCTCTGATTCCCCAGCTCTGATTCCCCGCCTCTGATTCCCCAACTCTGATTCCCCGCCTCTGATTCCCCAGCTCTGATTCCCCGCCTCTGATTCCCCGTGTTTGATTCCCTGCCTCTGATTCCCCGCCTCTGATTCCCCATCTCTGATTCAACGCCTTTGATTCGCCACCTCTGA